>NW_021592212.1:0-1016 GCF_001605985.2 Dendrobium catenatum
AATTCAATAGGAGTTGGTTCTCTACCAAGCATCGCTTACTGTTTGAATTAAGAGAATTTTATTAATACAGATTAAAGAATAATTTAAAAAAAAAATTTAAAATTCATTACCAAACAAAGCCTGTGCTTATTATGTGGAACAGAGCCGCCTGTATGAAGTGAACTACCCAACCCACCAACATCAGAAGCTCTGTTCTGTCGATTTTGATCCCTCCTTCTACTGTACTCTTCGCTACACCAAGTTGCATTCAACTCAGCCCATATAATTTCTCCAATCCGCAATGGTTTCTTCCCAGACTTTCTAATATTTGTGAACATGTCACGCATCCGAGTAGACCCACACTTCTCAAAATTCTTTCTAATCCTGTCATTGTGTTGGGGCAGCCAACAAAACTCTTTATGAAATCAAATACATATGATATATAATATATAAGATTATTAGCTTAAGTAAGAAAGAATAAATCATTTAACATAAAAACTAAAACCCAAAAGTACCTCAAACTCTCTAAACCACATCTCCCAGACTTCTTTCGGGACTTTCTTCCAAGAAACATAAGGAGCATCAAACCTGCTCCGTATGATGTCCCTTATTTTATGTGTTGGTTGTTTTGATGGGTAGAACCTACAAAAATAAAGTTATGTGAAACAAATATAAAATTTAAAATAAAAATATTCGTTAGTTTAAATAAAAGAGATTGTACGTACGTGTCACCCTCAGGTGCTATCAACATTCTACCATCTGTCTCCGTAGAGTCAAAAAAGCTTGGAGAAAATATTTTCTCAAGTTGACACAAAATGAATGGAATTTGCTGCTTCATAAAAATCAAATTCTCCACATTTAATTTTGAAGAGCATAAATCTTTGAAGAAGACACTTAGCTAGACCAGGAGCTTTAAAATCTGATCTGGCAGATAACTAAAAGCAGTGGATAGTAAACATTGCATGAAGATGTGACAATCATGACTTTTCAATCCGAATAATCTCATTGATCTTATGTCAACACACCTGCTTAGATTG
>NW_021592213.1:0-226 GCF_001605985.2 Dendrobium catenatum
CTAACTGTTATATTACATGCTAACCTTCTTCTCAGCTTCTTCTTGCTGGAACTGATCCCTGGGGATGTATATTCCGTTTTTCTCTCTTGCAGCATTTACTTCTGCACAAGAGGTAAAATGTATGTCATAAAGAAATTCTGAAGAAAATCGACTATGCAATAAATCTGAGCAAAACTAAAAGTTACGAACTCCTCAAACTACTTGGTGCTATGTGGATTGTGCTTTA
>NW_021592214.1:0-1611 GCF_001605985.2 Dendrobium catenatum
CTCTAGTTGTTTTTGTGCAATGAGTATTGATACGTCACCAAAAATTTATCTTGATTGGGCACAAATCTCGATGCAAAATCAAGTTGGGCTCCAATCTCAAGAGGATGTTCATGTCAACTTCTTGACATCAGTCATTGCTTCATCAATTTTATGGGAATTTGATCCGGACTGAGGGGCAACTTTGACTCCAACTATGGTCAAGAAGACCCCTCCAATACTTCTAGCATCAAGATGATATTTTAGAAAAATTCTAGCAAATGCATGGATACTTCTAATCAATTATAAGCTTCATATAATCCCCTCCTGGACTTCTACTCCTTAGACAAAGTCCTTATCTCGATCTCAAAAAAATAGTAACAGTATAAAAATAGATCATTCTTTACGTTTGATTCGGGATACACGCGGTGTTCGCCCCCTTCCACTCAAGGAAAAATCAATTCCAGGGGGATTCGATTCGTCCTCTTACATACAGGTTAATGTCATCGAGCAAAGGCTCTGACATACAATCTCTTATAGGTCACACATCCTTGATGGATTCTCTCGACCTCTTCCACACAAGTTAACGTCATCGAGCAAAGGCTCTGACATACAACTTCGGATAGGTCTTACATCTGTACTGGATTCTCTCGACCTCTTCCATATAGGTTAATGTCATGGAGCAAGGCTCTAACATACAACCTCGGATAGGTTCTACATCCTTGATGAATTCTCTCGACCTCTTCCACACAGGTTAACGTCATCAAGCAAAGGTTCTAACATAAAACCTCGGATAGGTCTTACATCCTTGGTGGATTCTCTTGACATCTTCCATACATGTTAACACCATCGAGCAAGGTTTTGAAATACAACCTCAGATAGGTCTTTTATTCATTGTGGATTCTCTTGACCTCTTCTATATAGGTTAACGTCATCGAGCAAGACTCTGACATACAACCTCATATAGGCCTTACATCTGTAGTGGATTCTCTCAACCTCTTCCATATAGGTTAAAGTAATCGAGCAAAGGCTCTGACATACAATCTCGGATAGATCCTACATCCTTGATGGATTATATCGACCTCTTTCATACAGGTTAACATCAAGGAGCAAAGATTTTGACATACAACCTCGAATTGGTCTTACATTCTTAGTGAATTCTCTCGACCTCTTCTATACAAATTAACGTCATCGAGCAAGGCTCTGACATACAACTTTGGATAGGTCCTACATCCTTGATGGATTCTCTCGACCTCTTTCATACAGGTTAACGTCATTAAGGGCTCTGATATACAATCTCAGATAAGTCGCACATCCTTAGTAAATTCTCTCAACCTCTTCCATATAGGTTAACATCATACAACCTCGAATGGGTCATATATCTTTGGTGAATTCTACGCTCTATTGCCCATCGCCAGACTTTCATCAGAATTTTATCCGACGCTGAGCTTCCTCCCGTCCCCGTACTTCTGCTTGTCGATGGACTTTCATTAGGCTTCTACCCGACGCCAGAATTCTGCCCGTCACGAGACTTTCATCGGAGTTTTGCTTGACATCGAGCTTCCTCCCGTCATTGGACTTCTGCCCGTCACGGGACTCTCGTCAGACTTTTGTCCGACGCCAAATTTCCACTTG
>NW_021592216.1:0-212 GCF_001605985.2 Dendrobium catenatum
GTTGGGCAGAATTCTGGCATCCCGTGGAAGTCGGGCAGAATTTCGATGTCCCCTAGAAGTCAGGCAGAATTCCGGCGTCATTTGGAGTTCGGGCGGAACTCCGGCGGTGGTCGACGAGGAGTCTCTTCCCTCCTATTCTTCTCTTCTCCTCTTCCTCTCTCTCTCTTCTTCATGCCTGGGTCCCTCACAAGAGAAATGAGGGGTCTATTTAT
>NW_021592217.1:0-400 GCF_001605985.2 Dendrobium catenatum
ATACGAATTTCCCCGCTCGCTCAGTGCGTCACGGGTATTTAAGTTTCCTCGCCCGCTAAAAAAAGCGGTCACGAGTACTTATTTCATGCACAAAAATGTAAAATACTAATTTTTACCTTGGGTGCGTAGTAATCGAGGTAGCGACGACGGATGGCGGCGACGGTGGGAGACCTGCGATGCACAATTTAAATTTTTTTTTTTATATTTGTGCAATTTAATTAATCATTTATGATTTTCTTTTATTTAAAATAAAATGTAGAGAGAGAAAGAAAGGAAGAGAGCCCTCTTTCTAGAGAGAGAAAGGGAGGGAAAGAAATGATTTTTGGTAGAAGGTGGTTTAGGGTGTGTAGGAAATTGAGGGAATGAGGTTAGAGAGAGAAAATCTCTCTTTCTCTAATTT
>NW_021592218.1:0-1132 GCF_001605985.2 Dendrobium catenatum
TTTTCTCTTTTCTTGTCCTCTTTAATATTTCGTAAGTGTTTTTTACTTTTTTTGGTGTTTAGATGGAATGTTCTAATACAATTATTGACAGTAATCCTCTCGAGCGAAATGAGGAAGAGCCTATTGATAATGACGTTGAATGTGACAGTGAATAGTATAACAATGTGGATGTGGGTGAGGACCGTGAGGTTGGTGGTAATGCAATTCAAAATGAACAAATAAATAAAAAAAAGAGGAGGTTGACCTCTACTGTTTGGGGACATTATGATATGTTGCCAGTTGGTAATGATGGCAAACAACGTTGCAAATGTAAGAAATGTGGGTCAACTTATTTGTCTGATAGTAAAAATGGAACAGGTAATTTGAGACGTCACATTAAGAACTGTAAGAAGTGGGACTCCCATGATATTGGTCAACTTATTCTTCAAAGTAACACAAGCACTTCTATTTCTATGGTTGAAAATAAGTTTGATTATCATGAATTTCGTAGCTTGTTTACTGCATGCATAGTTAAGTATGACTTACCTTTTCAATGTGTGGAATGGTCTGGTGTTAGAACATTACTTCGATACTTGTGTCCTGATTTACAAATTGTATCCAGAAATACAGCACGAAATGACTGTAATAAATTGTTCATTAAGGAGAAAGCTCAGATACAAGCCCTTCTATGTACTTGTAAGAGTAGAGTTTCCTTAACTTCTGATTTGTGGACTTCCATTAACACTGATGGTTTTATTTGCTTAACTGCACATTTCATTGACAATAATTGGCGGTTACAGAAGAAGATTATAAGTTTTGATTATATGCCACCCCCCATGATGGTTTAGCATTATTTGAGAAACTTCAACAGGTTTTGATTGATTGGAAACTTGATAGTAAGCTTTTCAGTATTACTCTAGATAATGCTTCAGCGAATACTGTCTCAGTTGATTTTCTAAGAAATCATTTGAATTTGCAAAATGTACTAATATGCAATGGTGAATTCTTCCACATGCGATGTTGCGCACATATAGTAAATCTTATTGTGCAGGAAGGTTTGAAGGATATAGATTCCTCCGTTATGAAGGTTCGTGAGAGCATTAAATATGTAAAAGGCTCTCAATCAAGAAAACAAAAGTTTATGGAATGTGTA
>NW_021592219.1:0-291 GCF_001605985.2 Dendrobium catenatum
TCGTCGCGGCATATGCGCCCGGCGGTAGTAGAGTGTAATTTTCCTCTTCTTATCACTTTGGCATATGCGCCAGTGATAGTAGAGTGTTTCTTGTGGACTTTTGTGTTCGCCTTAGCTCTTTTTGATGTTATCTTGATTCATGCTCTTGTTAGCATGAAACCTCTTTTCCTACTCTGCTGTTGCGACATGGTCAGGCAGATAGACGTTTTCCTATGATATGATTTTCAAGCCATTGTTGAATTCTTTTCTCCTCACATCACCTTAGACATGTGCTTTGGATGATCGTTGAAT
>NW_021592220.1:0-237 GCF_001605985.2 Dendrobium catenatum
CTAATTGTATTAGCACTGACTTTATCAGTTGCTACTGCTATGGTGAAGAGAGCATTTTGTGCTATGACGATTATTAAGCATCGGCTGCATAACAAATGCTTGGCTCAATAACTATCTAGCATTATATATTGAGAAAGAAATATTTGATCCTGTTCCAAATGAAGTCATTATGTAATATTATAAGAAAATGCAAAGTTTGTAATTTTCTTTTTTATTTCATAAATTATAATGAAATAC
>NW_021592221.1:0-321 GCF_001605985.2 Dendrobium catenatum
TATTAACTCTACCTCTATCTTATTTATCAGTTGTGAAATTATGGATGAGCAAATGTTGGACATCACTACTAATCAAAATATTGTTACATCATCTTCTATTAATCCTTATGTTCTTAAAAACAATTTGCTTGATATTGACTTTATGATGCTCACTAATAATTGTTCTAATACCTTATCTTCTCATTATGTTGGGAATGATCAAGAGGATATCCAACTCATTCTAGTGGATGTTAATGCTCATATTGGCATGAGTAGTAAAGCAAATGTGGAGGATGGACATACCATGGAGGAGGGTAAATTGGTTCAAGAGGTAAGGTAGGA
>NW_021592222.1:0-230 GCF_001605985.2 Dendrobium catenatum
TCAATTAGCCACACTTGGCCACACTCCTTTTTATTTTCGGGGCTAAACAGCTGAAGTACCTGTAGCATTTATATAAAATTTTTGATTAATTAGCCCCCTTTTCTACCCTGCATGAGTGTGGCCACCTGCAGAAAATCATATTAACAATCCAGATCGCTCCTAGCCTATGGGTAATCTAATCGTCAATCAATCTAACACAGAGTGCAGTAAAAATAAATAAACAAATACAC
>NW_021592223.1:0-336 GCF_001605985.2 Dendrobium catenatum
GGTGTGGAGACCTAAGATGCGTGATTCACAGCATACCTAACCTTCATTGCATTCTAATTTTTCTAAGAAGGGGCCCAAACCTATTTGGGTTCCTAAATCTGACTGTTGTTGAGTTTTTTCAGGAGTGCTCCCACCAAAGACCTTGTGGGAGCACAGGATAACTGGACATACGAAGGCTCGCAGCTCATCAATGCTTAAACCCGCTTCTTCAATAAATTCTTGAAATGTGTTTTTCTTTCATTGTGTTTTATTTCTACTTTGTTGTTGTTTTAATTTGTTTTGTTTTCTCTTTGCTTTTGTATTTGGTTTTCCATATGTTGAATCTTTTCAAGATTT
>NW_021592224.1:0-992 GCF_001605985.2 Dendrobium catenatum
GTTTCTTCATCATTTCTTTCATAGCCGCGAACCTCCCAACCTGTCATTGTTGGTGGAGATTTCCAGGAACTTTCCCTCCATATCTGTCTTCAATTGTCCGAACTCGCCTTCTAATACTTCCACCTTCTTTCCGACCATCTTTCTTCTAACAGATCCCAAAAAATCTTCTTCTGGAAAAGATAAACTTGCTGAAATTTCCAATTTTCAGCCGCCGGTGGTCCCGAATCGATGCTCTGATACCAATTTGATAGGAAACACTTGGATTCACAAGTGTTCCTAGCCAAACTCAGTAAACTCCAGCAGATTTATTGCTGTCCACAGCAGGAAACAGCCAAAAAACAGAGAAAAAACAGGAGTTACACGAGAAATTTGAGAAATAACGAAGAAAAACTCTTGTATTTCACTAGTAGATGAATAAAACAGCAAATATACAATTGATCCTCAATTCGAGAGGAGGATCGATCTCTCCCAAATCTCTAGACGCCGCTAGAGCCCAAAGAAAACCTAAATCTAAGAGATCTCAAATTTCAGCCAAATTCAAGATGATCAAACCCTAGGACAAACAACTATTTAATGCATACAAATCAAAAGGAATTCCCTAAACAATCCCTACATTCAAATTTCCCTCTTAACTCCCCAAAATTTCTTTCCTATTTGGCTCCCACACACCGTGTGGCTCGCTCGGCATCCCAGCGGGCGGAGGTTTTCCGCCCTGTTCGCGTATGAGCCGGTCCCGCCTAGACCGGCTAGACCGGTCGAGTGGAGACTTCTTTAGGGCTGTGAATGGGGCAATGTGATATTACTCTTTCCCAAATTAGAGGTCCAAAAGTTTGTAATCCATGTAAGGTTTCTCATACGCCTCGGAGACAAAAACAACAAACAACCACTAGAAATAATGCAGGAAAATGATAGGTACCACTTGAATATTCAAAGTTATTCCTATCGGATCTTCGCTAAAACACAAATATTCCACTGTTTTCAATAGAAAACAG
>NW_021592225.1:0-553 GCF_001605985.2 Dendrobium catenatum
GGCGGTGAACGAATATACCGAAGAATTCTATAGACTCAGCGCACGGAATGATCTCAATGAGTCTGAAAATCAACTTGTCGCACGATACATCGGAGGATTAAGGGAGAGCATACAAGACAAGTTGGAACTCAATTCTGTGTGGACGCTATCACAGGCGGCGAACTACGCTCTTAAGGCCGAGATCCAGCTCAACAGACATCCAAAGAATCAAGCTCCACGTCGATACAATGCAGAACCAGTGCGAGACGTGAATAAGACCCCTACGGCAACTTCCACTATTAATAAACCTGCTACTCCTCAATCCGGCGGGGCTGGAATCCTTGGAGCAGAGCCGAAGGCAACGTCGGCATTGCGACCGCGATTTCCTGTTCGGGAGAACAATCCTTATACTAAGCCCACAACGCTTAAGTGCTATCGATGCTTTCAGCCGGGACACAAGTCAAATGACTGTCGCAACCGCCAGCAACTTCAACTGATGGAAGGGGAGTTGGAAATTGACCCGCACAGTGCTGAGGGCGTAAACGAACAAGATTTCGAGGATTTGCAAGCTGAT
>NW_021592226.1:0-274 GCF_001605985.2 Dendrobium catenatum
TAATTTTAATTTTTCTTTTCAAATGATCAACAATAATGCAATCAAAATTGACTAGGTGAAAACATTGCTATAACCAAAAATAAAGAAACAAATACCAAAAAAGAAGATATAAAATTGATTTTTATTGTTGTTCAGTCAACCTGACCTATGTCAACTCTCAAATAATTTCACTAACATACTCCTCCCACCAAAGCAGTGAAACCCCTCTTCTTCACTGTAAAATTGATAACGCCCTTTATAATACTTCTTTCCCGAAAAGTCTCACTCCTTTTTC
>NW_021592227.1:0-221 GCF_001605985.2 Dendrobium catenatum
ACCGCTTTGCTGATACTATCTTGAAAGCACAACTAGAACTTCCAAATATCGTACGTGCAATACTTATCTATCAATAATGTCATATATTCATTGATAATACGAATGCTATATATGAGATAGTTTTCTTATAGCTTTTCAAAATAACTCTCTTCTACAAAAAAATTTGGATATAAAAATTATTTTGAAAAGTAGCATGAAAATTGCTCCAAACGATTTCTAAA
>NW_021592228.1:0-271 GCF_001605985.2 Dendrobium catenatum
AATTCTCCAGTTCTGAAAATTTTTCATATACTTATAAGCTAATACACTCAATAGAAGCATCATCTTATCCTTCTTAGTGGAGAAAGCTTTTGTTACTGAATCTATTTACTTTACAAAGGCTGATCATTTTAAAAACATTTATTAAACTCGTGTCCATAAAGAATATACATTTTAAAGTTTTTGAAAAGTTGAGCTTTGTGTATCAAGTATATTTATATTGGCTTTTGTTGTTAAATCTATTTTATCTGTAGAAGATTGAAACTAATATGTC
>NW_021592229.1:0-295 GCF_001605985.2 Dendrobium catenatum
AGACTGATGCTAAGTAACCCTATACACACACACTTGACAGGCTTAGAATTTCTGTTTTTGCCCACATCGGCCCGGCTGATATTTATATCGTATGGGACGATCAGCTTAAAATAGAAAGTCTAATTAAGGATTCTTAATTAAGGCAGCCGACATTAAACTATCGGCCTGGACGATACGTGTATCGGCCCGGACGATAAGCTCAAAATAGAAAGTGATAGCCTCCTTAGACAGTTTAGGCATACTGTATTTTAAATTATCGGTCAGGACGATTCCCAGATCGGCCTGGACGAAATTA
>NW_021592230.1:0-733 GCF_001605985.2 Dendrobium catenatum
AAGATGAGAATATTACACCAATTAAAAATTGGTTTACCGAAAGATGGAAAGCTCATTTTAACTTTTCATGGTTTATGAATTACCAAAAAGTGTGCTAAGAGACCCCATCAGACTTCAAATGTTAACAAAAAATAGACCCCCATTTTAATTTTTCATGGTTTATGTATGGAAGATTGAACATCCTTTTAGATTAGTCTTCCACTGTTCCACAGCTGTGAAAAAATGAGAGATCTCTTATAATGGCTAATTTGCTTGCTTGTAAATAGAAAATATGTTTTAGAATATGATAATTTTATCTCAACTCATTTTGCGTATGAAAATGAAATTACCAATTTTGAGGTAGTTTTGAGAGGATTTGTGGAGTTTAAAACTAATATCAGTGCATCCAAACAAATAAGGCATACAACCTCATCATTTTTCAAAACAAGATGTAATTTCAAGCAACCAAATGAGACCCTAAATGTATTCAGATCCAATCAGTTGCAAGTCAAACAGTATAGCCATCCAAAGTGGATTGAATGGCCAGGAGTAGTACCTGCAACTTAAGAGGATCCAAATCCCTTATAAAGGTAAAAACAAATTATTAAGATAAAAATTCGTAAGGGGTAGCTTACCTGATCCGGAGTTGCATGTGAGCCATAATGCACATCTTTACATGACAAAGCCTTCATTGCTGCAATAAATGATTGAATCTGCAAAGCACACAAACAATTTTCAAAAAAAAAAAAAAAAA
>NW_021592231.1:0-207 GCF_001605985.2 Dendrobium catenatum
TGAAGAGTGCACCTTTCTACTCTCGGAATCCTCCACAATCCTTCTAATAATAGCTCTATACATATGGGTTTACCCAAAAAAAAAAATTCTCTTCATTTATATTTAAGAAAAATAAATTAATTAAAGAAATATGTGTCATAAAATAAATATTTTTGTCAAATATAGCTCTTCAATTTTGTCAAATACACCGGTCATTTCTTAAATAAA
>NW_021592232.1:0-1715 GCF_001605985.2 Dendrobium catenatum
TTTGAGGGAAAAAATTTCTATCAATAATATTGAAATGAATTCCAAGAGTTTCCTCAAAAGGGAATTTTTCAAAGACTCGCTCGCTCGTTTTTCATTAACAATCTTAATGATTGGATCATATGCTTCATTTGAATTCTGATGAGAAAGAAAAAAGAAATGAAATAGGAAAAGGATTTTTTCTTCATCGAATGACTATTCATCTATTAGTATTAGGTTTTCGTAAAATAGGGGGCGGAAAGAATCTATGGAAAAATGTTGGTTCAATTCGATGTTGTCTAACAAGAAGTTAGAACTTAGGTGTGGACTAAGTAAATCAATGGATAGTCTTGATGCTCTTGGACATACCAGCGGAAGTGAAGAAACTATTCTAAATGATGCGGAGAAAAAGATTACTAGTTGGCACAGTTTTAGTTTCAGTAATATGAATTATCTAAATTCTTTATTTGATAGCAGGAATTTTTGGAGTTTGATCTCTGATCATACTTTTTTAGTTAGAAATAGTAATGGTGACACTTCTTCTGTATATTTTGATATTGAAAATCAGATTTTTGATATTTTACAATGCTAGTTCTTCTTTGAGTGAACTAGAGATTCTTTTTCCTAGTTATTTGAATAGTGGATCTAATAGTAGTAATTACTACTATTATTATTCCATGTATGATACTCAATCTAATTGGAATAATCACATTAATAGTTGCATTGATAGTTATCTTCGTTTTGAAATCAGTCTTAAGAGTGACATTTACAGTGGTATCGACAGTTACATTTCTAGTTTCATTTGTACGGAAAGTATAAGTAGTATTGAAAGTGGAAATTCTAGTATCAAAACTAGTAGCAGTTCTTTCAATATAAGAGAAAGATCTAATGATTTAGATAGAAATACAAAATACAAGCAGTTATGGGTTCAATGTGAGAATTGTTATGGATTAAATTATAAAAAATCTTTTAGTTCAAAAATGAATATTTGTGAACACTGCGGATATCATTTGAAAATGAGTAGTTCAGATAGAATTGAACTCTTTATTGATCCTGGCACTTGGGAGCCTATGGATGAAGATATGGTCTCTATGGACCCCATAGAATTTCATTCAGAGGAGGAACCTTATATAGATCGCATCTCTTTTTATCAAAGAAAAACGGGTTTAACTGAAGCTGTTCAAACGGGCGTAGGTCAATTAAATAGTATTCCCATAGCAATTGGAGTTATGGATTTTCAGTTTATGGGAGGTAGTATGGGATCTGTAGTAGGTGAGAAAATCACCCGTTTGATCGAGTATGCTACTAATCGATCTCTACCTGTCATTATTGTGTGTGCTTCTGGAGGAGCACGCATGCAAGAAGGGAGTTTGAGCTTGATGCAAATGGCTAAAATATCTTCTGCTTCATATGATTATCAATCAAAAGAAAAAGTTATTCTATGTATCAATCCTTACATCTCCTACAACTGGCGGAGTTACAGCAAGTTTTGGTATGTTGGGAGATATCATTATTGCTGAACCTAATGCCTACATTGCTTTTGCGGGTAAAAGAGTAATTGAACAAACATTGAAAAAGACAGTACCCGACGGTTCACAAGCGGCTGAGTATTTATTCCTTAAGGGCTTATTTGACCCAATTGTACCACGTAATCCTTTAAAAGGTGTTCTGAATGAGTTATTTCAGCTACATGGTTTCCTTCCCTTGAATCAAGATTAAAAAAAGATTTTAAAAAAGAT
>NW_021592233.1:0-445 GCF_001605985.2 Dendrobium catenatum
TGATACTTGAACAAGTACAAAGGGTTTATGGCTCTTGATGGATTGTATTTAAGGAAGAAAAATAAGGAATATGATGTTTGAAAGAGTTTGTGTTTGACATTTGCATTTAAAGATTAGTGCTTGAATTTCTTATTTGTTTTAAAGGAAAAAATAATTTTATAAATGATTTTGAAAATGGTTTTGAAATGTTTTTAAATAATACACATAACGAAGGCACAAAATACGCATTAAGTACGCATAATACACGCACAAAAAACGCACATATTAGGCATATAGTACGCATAGAGTACTCATAAAACACGCACACATTCTATTAAATGTTTTAGGTTACATGTAGTATGGACCAAGGTTTAAAATTGCATAAATAAGTCTCGAGGCGTTTTTCGTCCGTGAGGCAAGGCGTAAGCTTCGAGGCGGTGTGAGGCGTAAGCCTCACCGACGAAAA
>NW_021592234.1:0-501 GCF_001605985.2 Dendrobium catenatum
ATTGATCTTATAACAACTAGTAGATTAAGGATTTTTGATCTTTTGTTTTAATAAATTCTAGATAAATAAAAAAAAACTCCTACAAATCTAAATCAAGTTCAATCAACTCTAATCAAACATTAAAACAAACTTACAATCATTCAAAATCAAAACCAAGGCTTAAATCTCATTAAATTTAAATCAAACCCTTAAACAACTCTTAATTAAATATTAACTAAATAAATATATTAAATACATATAAATTCTAATAAATACTAAAATATATATATAATAAATTCATTTAAAATTAAACAAAAACAGAAAAATATTAATTTTAATTCTAAATAATTTTTCCAATAATAAATTCCTTAATAATTCATTAAATGGTAATTTCTATAATAATTAATTAAAAACACTAAAGCAATCCTAAAAATTCACAAAAATTAAATAAAACTTAATAAAAATCAGAGAATCATACTTTGGATTTAAAATAAGGTTTCAAATAAATTTTAATTATTAAAC
>NW_021592235.1:0-204 GCF_001605985.2 Dendrobium catenatum
TACTAAGGTCAAAGTTTAAAATGATTTCTGGACTCAAAAACATGACCAAAAATAAAAATTTAATTATAAAACCATAAAAATAAAATTGTCAAAGAACACTCCAAATGCAATATATATCACATCAAATGAGAAATAAAAATAAATAGAAAATTGAACGCAAATTAAAATTTCAAGGGACTCATTAGCTTGCCAACTAGGGCAAAT
>NW_021592236.1:0-324 GCF_001605985.2 Dendrobium catenatum
TTATTATTTAAAAATTAAAAAAACTCTACAATCCTCCATTCTCTGCCATTCCCACGCCTATGCCCTCGCCATATCTTTTTTATCCTCACATATCGTCCACAAACTCCCTTGAATCAAACCCATGCCCCTCCCATTACTCACGTCCTCTCCCTCTTGTTCACACTCAACCTCTCTTTCTTCCATTTGTTGTTTCCCAAATTCCTGAAACCTAGAGCCACAGGAAGCCGCATGAGGTTTGTTGGAAGAAGGCATGACACAATCAACATGTGTGGAGACAAAGTGGTAGGCAGCTCACTGATGGAAGGCAACGATGATATAGTGTCA
>NW_021592237.1:0-2924 GCF_001605985.2 Dendrobium catenatum
TATCACCAAAACAAAAACATTTTTCCCATTCAGCAAATGAAATCAATCTTTCTCATCACATCAAAGTTTAAAGTTAAACCCAAGTCACCCGTAAGCAAACTATCACCTTGAGGACCGGCTCCCCTTTGGAGGGGGAATTTGATTGCTTTGCCGCCGCAATCTGCGCTCGGACTGCTCTCCCCGCTGCCGACTTTTCAAATTTCTCCTGCCTACAATTCGCAAGAGCGCGCATCAGCTGAAAATCAAAATCTCCCAAAAACGAATAAATAATAGCACATGGCATCCCAATATAGAATCCTAAAGTCCCATCAATGGAAAAATCCGGAATCAGATAAGGATATTCCAAAATTCCAGGGTTAGCTAAAAAAGAGAAGCTGAAGGACGATGAATCCTTTCAGAGGGAGATAGTTGGAGAGAAGGAAATCACCTAATTCGTGCAGCCTCAGCGGCCTTGGCGCGGGCATCTTCCGACTCAAGGCGATCGGCCTCCCTCTGCGCCTTGGATGAGCCGAAGCAGGAACACAGCGCCATCGATTTCTGCCGTCGAACAAAGTTTCCGGGGGATTGTTCCCTCCAGGGCTCTCTGCAAGTTCGCTTTCTCCGTCACGGATTGTGGGGTACGCTTACGTCGATCGTCGGCTTGACGTTGAATTGTCGGAGGGCTTCCCCGTCGTCTCGATTTAGACAGGCAACAGGTTTCTAGGCCCAAAATGGGTTAAGGTTTTGGAGTAACGCGAGCCTTGGACTAAGCCTTGACCGAGCTCCTTCAGTCCTTCTGCAGTTCGAGTTCTAAGGATTTACAGAGAACTCAGAAAAATTTTCAAATTAATACTTGAATTAAAAATTTTAAATTAAATTCAAAATCACTAAATCTGATTTCAGTAAATTTATAGTTAAAAATGATTCAATCCAGGTCTAAATTAACTTAAATTAAGTACATAAGTTATATTTAAAAATTTCTAAACATAAATTGATGAACCAAACTAAACACAAAATCGAGTGGCTCAACAAGATGAATCTAACGAGCCCAAGATCACCTGAATATATACAATCAAGATATTAAAATATTTAATAGATGATCTACGATGAAAAAGATCAATATAAATTATACGATGGAGTTTTTTTTTTATTCTTAAAAATAGCTTATAAATACAACTTCATTCTCTATAGAAGAAGAAGGTTCAAGAGTAGGGAGAACAACAGAATTTCATTTTCCAATGCTCATTGTCGACGATCACCATTACGACCGCTATCTCCTAACTTCCATCAAGATTTAATCTAATTATTGGGTTTAAACTCTTCATTTATGGACACTCTATAGAAGATGAAGGTTTTATGTCTTCTGCCCCTCCTACTTCTACTCTTAATGCTTTTAAACATGTTAATGTTCATGTTAGCTGTGATGGTAATAATGTTGGTGTCTTGGATAATTTGGATAAGTGTGATATCCCTTCCTTGCTTCCTTCTTTGCCTATTAACAATGTGGCAATTAATGCTGATTATTTTGATGCAAATTATATGGTTTTGGAGTTGGGTCCTAATGATGTTGTAGTGGGGAATGTTGTTGGTATTTCGGTGGAAGTTACTCAATTGACTTATGTTTTACCTATGGGTGATTTTGTTTATGTTGAGGAGGAAGCTACTCCTTCAGCTATTGTTCTTCCTGTGAATATCGATTTTTCTAACAAAGAAATTAAGTGTTTACAAAAACATGAATGACAATAATTATTGCATTAACTTTATAGCTAGTCCAATTTATGTTGATGTTGTGGCGGATTCGGGTGATATTTATGTTTTTTTTCTTGCTGGGGGTGGTGGAGCCACCGATGATGTGGATACTTTGGATAATGTAGCTTATGGGATGTCTGCTTAGCCAATTCATGCTGTGGTGGTTAATAAGGATACTTATGAAGTTGTTGTGGATTTTGTTTATGTTCCTTTGGGGCCTATGGTCGAGGATGTTGTTACTCTTTCCATTACTTTGGCTTTGAACTTACCTATTAATGTTGGGGTTGGAGTCGATGCTTTTGCTCTTAATGGTGTTGTTGCTTCAGTTGATGCTAAGCATGTTGTTTCGAATGTTGAAATCATTGTTCCTCTCATTGATGTTCATATTTCTCTTATTGCTAATGATGCTTTGATAGCTCAATTAGCTGATTATTTGAAGGAACATGAGGTAGGTCAAGGTAATTGGCTTGAAGATTGTGATTCTACATTTAATTGGGATGCTATGGAAGTGAGAGATGTGCATGGGATGCACTCCAAGGAAATTTATGATCTTAATGTGATTCAAAAAATTGATAGTTACTTTAAAAAAATTGGTAAATCTAAATGGAGGAAATTCAAAAAGAAATGATTTGCTTTTTGGATTTTATTTTCTCCTTTGCTTGGGCTTTTCTTGCCAAGGGGCTGATGAGTCTTGTTTCAGTTGTCTTTTGCTGCTAATGGTTCATTGGGCCTTTGTTGGTTGATGTCATTGTGTGGTTTTTGCGATCTTGCTATGTTTGTTGGTGAGATGGGGGTTTGTTGTTTGTCTTTTTTTTTTCGGAGCTGTTTGGGCTTTCATTTTTGTTTTTGTGGGTTGCTTTTTGGTGGCTCCTTGATGACTTGGCTGGATGCCTAGTGGTTTTGTTTATTTTCTCCTCTTGCAGATTTTCTTGCATGTTCCTTAGTGGCTCCTCTCCCTACTGGGGGCTGGTTTGTTAATCCTTCTTCCTAACTTTGAACTGTTGTTGTCGCTTGATTATGCTTCTCGTTTGTTTTTCTATTAGTTTTAATTTCTTTTTCTTCTTATGGTTTTGATTGTAATAGTTATGATCCGTTGGCTCTTGGGTTTTACTTCAAAGATTGTATTTTTAATGAGCGTTTGGATCTTTTAAAGACTTGCAACCTCCCCTTTTAATTAACATGTAGGTCTCATTGAG
>NW_021592238.1:0-258 GCF_001605985.2 Dendrobium catenatum
ATAATATCTTAGAAATTTTCATCATCTAACTTGTAATATGTTATTATTTTAGTAATTTTGAACGTGCGGGTTTAATTAATTCAAATATTGCCTCAAGATTCATGATTGATGAATAATTTTTCTTGGACATAAAATATATACCATAAAAATTATAATTATTGAATATTTAACATATGAATAAATTTGGATCCTCTACCATTATTATGATGATTAGACCAAATTCTTAAATAATAACCATCTAATCAACTTTAAATGAAA
>NW_021592239.1:0-609 GCF_001605985.2 Dendrobium catenatum
TAATGATCACATGACTTTACTTAATGAATATGATGCATTAAATAAGAAACATATTGATTTATCTAGTGCATATGATTCCTTAAAAATATCACATATTGAAATAGAAAATTCATATAAGACACTAGAGGTATATGTAACAAAGGTTGATGATAGTGAGCATGCATTGAAAATTGAAACATATATTCTAGAAAGTGCAAATAAATTTCTAGTGGAAAAAATAAATGCACTTCAAAATAATAAAACATCACCTACTCTGACACAAGGAAAAAGTTATTAACACAATATGCATTATATAACCCTAGGAAGAGACGCCATAACATTTATAGATTAGTGAATCTTTTTCTTGGTGTTAGGTGTTACTCATATGGCCATTTATGCTACATATCCCACACTTGCACTATCCACTATAGGACACATCTTGCGTGGATACCAAAAATACATGTATCACAGCATATTAAACATACATATCGTTCCTCAATGCTTAAGGTGGAACCCAACCTCACTTAGGTTCCCAAAGCTAATATTTAAATAAATTTGTAGGGGTACTCTAATAAAAGACCTAGTGAGAGCACGTGGTACCTAGAAAATGGATGCTCCAGGCACATGATG
>NW_021592240.1:0-1045 GCF_001605985.2 Dendrobium catenatum
GCATACCACACATGCATTGCATTCTACTTTTCATAAGAAGGAACCCAAAACCTGCTTGGGTTCTTAAATCTAACATTTGATAATTTTGTAGGTGGGCTCTCACAAAAGGCCTCGTGAGAGTATATGATACTTGGACAGTGGTTGCTCTCGACATATGACTGATGATGCCAATTAATTTATTTTGCTAGAGTTCAAGACTAGAGGCAAGGTTACTCTTGGAGACAACACCACCAAGAAAGTGGTAGGCGCAGGTATAATTGGTAATTCCAAGAACCTTATAATTGAAAATATTTTGCTTATAGATGGATTGAAGCACAACCTGCTCAGCATCAGTCAAGTCTGTGACAAAGGCTTCATCGTGCAATTCTTTGCAAATTCATGCATTATAAGTTTATGTAACAACACAATTTTGTACGGAAAGAGGATCAACAACGTCTACATGCTTGATTTAAATAACATTGAATGTGCTGCTTCATTTTGCTTAAAAACAGTAATTGATGATTCATGGTTATGGAACCGGAGACTATGTCATGCAAGTATGAAAACCCTTAGGAAAATGACCCAAAAAGACCTAGTTAGAGGTGTCCCCAAACAAAAGTTTTCACAAGACCACCTTTGTGATGCCTATCAACTAGGAAAGCAAGTCCACTCCACCTTTCACCCCACTAAGGAAATTAGCACCTCTAGACCTTTAGAAGTACTACACATGAATTTGTTTGGACCCATTGGCACTACCAACTTGGGAGGGAAAGTCTATAATTTTGTGATTGTTGATGACTACTCAAGGTTCACTTAGACTAGATTTCTTACACATAAAAATGAGTCTTTTTAGAAGTTTAAAATATTTTCTACTTGGATTCAGAAAAAGCTAGGTTGTGAGATCTTGACCATCCATAGTGATCATGGGGGAGAGTTTGAGAATGAAAGATCTGGAGAGTTTTGTGAGGACAAGGGGATTAGCCACAATTTCTTAGCTCCTAGGACCCCTCAGCAGAACAGGGTAGTTGAAAGGAAGAAACGGACCTTGGTGGAAGCTGCTAGAGCC
>NW_021592241.1:0-289 GCF_001605985.2 Dendrobium catenatum
GTTTAGTCTAATTACTCTGGCGGACTACTTTTTTTTGGGGAAATTTCTGGCGCACTATTTACTCTGCCAGACACTACTTCTTATTCCCTGACATTTCTGTTATGCTTAGCACAGCTTTTGCATTTCAGTTGTTTCTTTTAATTAAGTATTTTCTTTTAGTAGCTTAGCCTTAATTTTATGAACCTGGAGAAAGGTAGAGACTGTTTTAGTTTTTTCATCATATATTGAATATTACAGAGGCTCTCAAGCCTGTTATTGTTCTATTGTTTTACTTCCCAGATTTCTCCTT
>NW_021592242.1:0-1883 GCF_001605985.2 Dendrobium catenatum
ATCTTATTGCTAAACATGGAAGTGATATATGAAATATAGAAATTAAAAGGGGATCATCATCTTCTTGGAATATTTTGGTGGATGGAGCAAAATTCTTCAAGCCTCTTACTATAAGGAAATTGGGTAAGGGTATAAATGTTAATGTTCAAAATGCTGTTAAGATTTTGGACATAAGTCTAAATAATTGTCTAACCTTTATTGATTGTGTTAAATTATATGAAACTTTGATTCAATTTTTTATTTCTCCTAATGTTATTTAGAATAGCTTCTTAAGTTTTCTCATCATAATTATATATCTTTGATAAAGTGAATTCCTACTTATTCAGAACCAGGAGAAGATCAAATCAAAGTAATGATTCAACATTTTACGAAATCTATTTCTGCATTAGAATATGATGCTTTGATAAAGTATAACTTCGATCATGATGATGTTAGATTCACAAAATGGCTCAATAAATTTTTTTTTTTTGAATGAAATGCCAAATGCATTAATAAAGAAGAAAACTATTACAAACTACTGTGTGATAGAAAATCTATCACAATCCTCCTTTAACAAGTTCAAAAAGAAGGAGGAATCTTATTACTACTCAAATCTTCCAAAAAAAAATACCAACTAAAGCATGTTTAGCACAATAATCAGCAAACTTATTATAATTTCTATTTGCAAAGTGAATTAAAACTTTGACGAAGCCTTCTAAGAATAACAAATCCTCCCATTCTTCATTATGTACATTATGGTTCAATTTATCCACGGATTTTATTAAATAATTGATGATGTTGTGATTATCGCCTTCAATAATAATCCCTTTAGCATCCAACAAGAATTCTAGGATTATTTTCTTCAAGGACCGAAATGTAATCAATTCCAATAATCCAATGTCCCAATGCATGCAATTGAATCGGAAAGCTAGTAAGAATCTACCTTTTGAATCTCTAAATACTCCACCGATTCCACGATTATTAGATTTTGTTTATGAAGCATCAAGGTTTACCTTAATCCATCCTGGGAGCAGAGGTTGCCAATAAGAAGATAGCTAATTTGACTTGTTAGCACCCCAGTAATACTCAAACTGATTAATGTTTGCAATTGATGCAAAACTAATAGCATTGGAAGCTATAAAGTTTAAACTCAATTCTTAATTACCATGTTTGACATAGTTTCTACTCTTCCATGAGAAATATACTACTGAATAATATATCTTTGCAATGAATTGGTTATCCATAGCAATTTGTTCTAGGTTGATTTTACATTCTCTGATGGAAGAAAAAATTGGAATTGGAAATCCCCATTTCTTTAGCAAATCAATGACTTGAGCTGGCTTTGAACAATTCACCATTACATGCTATGTATTTTTCACTTCATTACATCCTCTGGGACATAAATTATGTCCCAACAGTCTACGGTACATTAAAAAATCATTTGTTGGAATTGCATTGTTGAGTAGGTGCTACCAAAAGCATTACACCAAAGATTAAGGTGGAGCTTTTTTAACCATTTTCCATAATCCACCACCATGATATCATCATCATTAGAATAAGAAGCCAAAGTCGTGATGCCTTTACTCGAGAACTTATGCCTCATTTCTAAACATTCATCTCTTTGATAGGGAATATTTTGAATTTGCAGAATAACATCCACTAAAGAATTACCAAAATTTTTTTGGTGATGTTCCTCATTCCAATTGCCTTCAAATATAAAATAATCAAATGAAGGAAAATCATAGTCCAATATCGTAATAAAAGTCGACAATTTATTTTGACTTTTATCAAAAATCCATAAATCTTTCAAGACATTAATAGATTTACCTGATGCAATCTTCCATTTAGTGATCAGATGAAGGAATTAAGCTCCATGAGATAAAATCTTCCAAGTTGTTGATCTA
>NW_021592243.1:0-247 GCF_001605985.2 Dendrobium catenatum
TTAATATCTAATATATTATATAAATCATTAAAAACTATGATCTTTGCATCGCATATTGCTTTCTTAGATTCCTTACGTGTCGCTTTATATATTTCCAAATTATCAAAAATTTTACATCTAAACTAATTTTTATAACAAATCTTCTTTTTTTTATCTTTTCTTACACATTTGGATTCCACCACCAACTATTTTTACTATTAGGAGATTTTTCCTTTGATAATTTAATCACATCTTTTGCAATACTCTC
>NW_021592244.1:0-456 GCF_001605985.2 Dendrobium catenatum
ATTTTTTTGTGTGTTTTGAATGAATTTGTTTTTGAGTATAAGTTTTTGTTTTATGTTTTCTTTTTTTTTTATGTTTAGTTTGTTTTTCTTAAATTAAAATTAAAAATTCAAAAATTGGAGAAAATCATCCAGGATGACTTTTGGTTCGTACTAGACGATGTAAGATAAAATTGGTTTGCGTGCATTTTAACCGTTTTGAGAGCAGTTTTTTTTTAATCGTCCAGGACGAAATTTTTTCTTTTTCTCAAACGTTGGGACGATTGAATACAGCGGTTGAGTGGATAAGACAGTTTTTAATATAGATTTCGTCTGTACGAAATTTTGGTTCGTCCAGACGAACAGATGTCGTTTCAGTATAGGGGACGGTTTTCAAGAGACATTTAAACGAGTTATTTTTAGATCATCTGTACGAACTTTTGTTCGTATGTACGATCGGTCAAGTCAAAAGTCTGTATG
>NW_021592245.1:0-206 GCF_001605985.2 Dendrobium catenatum
ATCCCGGACGATGATGACCACAAATTTTTCATTTTCACACTCAAAACAAAAATGAATAAACATAAACGAGACACACTTACATACACATCAAAAATAAACACAACAACAAAATAAAAACAAAACAAAAAATACAATTAACACACAAACAAAAACAAAATATCAATTTTGCAGAAAAACATTTTTATCTATGCATTTAAATCAATCAC
>NW_021592246.1:0-357 GCF_001605985.2 Dendrobium catenatum
GGTTGAGCGACAGATGCATCCGCGCCCCTTGTGCAGGATCCCTAGCTCCCCTGGGTGGGGAAGAAACCAGTACATTCCCTTCAGATCCGGCCGAGTGGCCCGCCACCGTGGTCGGCGCAACCCCCGGACGGTCGTTACCTCGATTCTTAACTTCCCATCAATCCGTAGACAAACCATCAGCACCAGATTTGCTGGATTCCTTACCTTTCCCTTTTATCCGAGCCAAAAGCTTACTAGGAGATTTCTCCCCCGGTTTCTTCGCCCCTCCCGATCCAACACCTGACTTCCTCCGATCATCCCCAGTCGCTTTCCCGTCACCACCGCCCCCGAAAGAACGGGGAGGTGACCCGAAGGTCA
>NW_021592247.1:0-305 GCF_001605985.2 Dendrobium catenatum
GGAGATTGCGATTAGCGGCATCCGATGCGGCAGTTCAGCGGATGGCAGATTCTGTGGCTCAGCAGGAGCCGGTTCAGCAGAGGATGGTTCCCTTACAGCGGGAGCCACGTAGACGAGTAGTTACCCCAGTTCCTGATGTTGTAGTTGCCCCTGAGATCGACGCAGTCCAGGGAGGACGCTTTTCCCCTCTAGTGCATAGTGGTGATGAGGAGGACGCTGCCCATATTGCAGCAGCCCCTCCTGTCCCCACTACTCTTCCTCGCGCTCTGAGTCCCCAGGGATACTATCACTCGGACCCTCACTCA
>NW_021592248.1:0-521 GCF_001605985.2 Dendrobium catenatum
CCACCAAGAGTGTGAGTGAGGGACCCAAGGTGAGCAAATCTATTTGTTAAACCGTGGATTAGTGTTTCTTTGTCGTAACATTACTTCTCTATTTTATGTTGTTAAATTGTAAGCATCCTGTTAATCTAGTTGTAACTGCATGCCTTACATAATTTCTACTTGATAATTCTAAAAGCCTAATTTGGGAGAACAAGAAGTCTATAACTGTTGACCTCTATGTATTAACCGGTAGAACAAAAAAAAATCAAAATCATACCCGGCGGATCCACGATATCTGCCCGAAATCCCAACTGAAATCCCCGGAATCCTGCTGAAATCACGCTAGCAGCGCCAATTCACGTCGTTTCTCCGTATTCCCTGCCGAAATCCCGCTCTCGATCCCACTCCAGCTCCCATCGTTAAATATACGACCAAATGAGACACTCGCTCTTTGCCTCCACACACGAAATCCCTCCCATTCGTCGCTCTTCCCTCCTCTCCCACGCACGCGATCTCTCTCTCATTCCTGAATTCCTCCTCCG
>NW_021592249.1:0-276 GCF_001605985.2 Dendrobium catenatum
ATCAAGTCGATAAAAGAAATCGGAAAAGCAATACAATTAATCAATTGTAGCAATGAGTCTATACAATATCAATAAAATCCATGCCGTCCATGTCCATATCAATATCAATAATCAATAATCAATAGTATTCATACTCAATGATCAATCAATGAAATCAATGAAATCGTACGATAATAAATCAATTCGATAAATCCAATCAAGATCAATAAATCAATGCAGATCAGGAAATCCATACAATACCATATCGTATACATGCAAATCCATACAATGGTCTTA
>NW_021592250.1:0-287 GCF_001605985.2 Dendrobium catenatum
ACCTAACACCAGGAAATGGGTTTACTAATCTATGTGAGTGATAGTGTCTCTTCCTATAGTTGTGTGATGCATGATGTGTTGGGGGTTTGCTAGGATGGCCTAATGTGAGTGAAGCAATTTTATTTTTTAATTCTTTGATTCTTTCTTGAAAGGTGTTATTTTGATATGTCAATCCATGAACTTCTAATTTTAACCAATGCTTATTGTGATCTACTTTTAATGCAAGTTTGTCTAATTTATGAAAGGCTTCTTCTAGTTCAACATGAGTGGTTTTCAAGGTTTCATGC
>NW_021592251.1:0-556 GCF_001605985.2 Dendrobium catenatum
GAGACGGATGAGCTGGTTGTTGTTTCTTCTCAATGCGGTTTGCCGGTGTTGAAGGAGTTAGTGGTTGAAGGTGCTCCAAATGGAATTGGTTTGATTCAGTCGAATGAGAGGGAGACGGGTGAGCCGATTGCTGATTCTAGTAGGTTGATGGATTTGAATCCTATGGCTGATGTTTTGTTGGAAAAAAATAGGGAAGATAATGTTTTGGGTGTAAAGGTGGTTTCGGTTGAGGCTGATGCCTCTTTGTCTCCAAATGCTTTGCCTTTTTTTCCTTCGTCTGCTGGATTAATTCAGTTGGCTGGGAATGAGGGTATTGAGATTAATAATCTGGTATCTGATTCCAGTGAGGAATTGATTTCAAATGGTGTTATGCAAGAATCGGGTCCTACAGTAGGTGATGGGTCGGAACTGAGAGTTTCTCCAAATTCTCAAAACTTGGTTAATGTGCATGTGAAGTTAGTGGAATCCAATGTTGCCCTGGGTAGTAATTCTGAAATGGTTGTTGGGTCTCATGGTGACCGGTTAAATAATTCTTCTGAGGAGAATTCGGATTCTG
>NW_021592252.1:0-300 GCF_001605985.2 Dendrobium catenatum
ACAATTTATGATGCGTCCCTTCGTACAGGCTTTTTGATTTGACCGATCGTATAGACAAAAAATTTTCTGTACGGACGATCAAAAAGTTAATTCGTTTTAATGTCTGTTGAAAACCGTCCCCTATAATGTAACGACGTCTGTTCGTCTGGACGAACCAAAAGTTCGTACAGAAGAACTTCACATTTTAAACTGCCTTATCCACTCAACCGTTGCATTCAATCGTCCCGACGTTTGAGAGAGAAAAAAAATTTTGTCCTGGATGTTTATAAGATCGTACAGACGAACTACATTAAAACTGCT
>NW_021592253.1:0-400 GCF_001605985.2 Dendrobium catenatum
ATAGGGCTTAACATCCCTAACAAACTTTTAAGTGGTAACAGAGCACTTTCTAGTGTCATCTGAGAACTTTCAATATTATCGTCCAGGAGGATATGAACAAACTTCTTCTGATCGTCTCAAATCATCCCGGCTGATTAGGCTTAAATTGTACTAATCGTACAGGATGATATTAGTATCGTCTTGGATGATAATATCGACAACTTGCATTAATAAGCTTGTTTTGAGATATTCTATTTAAGATATAACATGATACTTTGTAAGTGTCTTTGGCAGCCATTGTAGCTTCATTCTTTTGGGAGAAACTTGAAGAGAGAGCTTGAAATGGAGTGAGGAAAGGGTAGAGTTTGAGAGAGGGAGAATATCCTGTGAGGGGGGACTCAAGGGAGTATGGAGTGAAAGT
>NW_021592254.1:0-1360 GCF_001605985.2 Dendrobium catenatum
TTATGTCTTTTTGTTGTTTTATGTTTTTAGTATGTTTATGTTTTAATTTTTGATTGAGTGCAAAAATTTGAAAATTTTGGGTGACAATCGTCTAGGACGAAATTTTTTCGTACGGGATAATTAGTGTAGTATGTCAAACTATCGGATTTTGAACTGTTTGAGTACAGTTTTCAGTGTTTTAAAGTCACTTCATCTGTACGATCGTCGTGATCATCAGGGACAAAATGTTTTCAAACGACGGGATGAATGAATAAAACGGTTGAATGGATAAGGTAGTTTTTAGTACTAACTTCGTACGTACGAACTTTTGGTTCATCCAGACGAACACATGTCGGTTTGATTTAGGGGACGATTTCAACTGCCATTAACTTGATCATAAGTTCTGATCGTCTTAGGACGAACATGTGTTGTTGCGAAACAATGGTTTATGATTTTGATGATATGAAACATTTTTATTTCTCTACGACTGCCTTATGTATTGACATTTCAGTTTCACATGATCGGACTGCAATTTGGAACCAGCTTAAGATTGGGTAGACTAGGTCTGAGTCAATTTGTACACTTTTTCCTTTCTTGAGTCTATTGTATTTATTGTGGTTCCTGATGCTTTGTAAAGTATAAGAGTTTCTGACTGTACCCTAGAGTTTACTGTTTTTGGTAACATCATCCTATACAATATTTATATCGGCCGTGATGATCCGTTTAAAAGTAGAAACCCTAATTAGGGCATCCTCATTAAAGCAGCCGTCATTATGAAAAACACATCGTACTGGACGATTTTGTATCGGCTAGGACGATAGGCTTAATTCAGAAAGAATATGCCGACATATCTACTTAGGAAATACTTATTTTTGGACATCGCCCTGGTGGATCAGTCTGGACTATAAAATATCAGCAAGGACGATCCAAGACAATTTTTCAAAACTTTCTCTGGCAATTTTGGAAAGCAATTAATGGTAATTTCGTCCGGGCCGATCGCAAGATCGTCCAAGCCGATTAGACATCGGCTAGCTTCAGTTCAGGGTGATATTCAGGATGATTTTCCTCATATTTGAACTAATCGGCTAGGACGATATGTCTATCGTCCTGGACGATAAAGTCGACAACTTGCATTAATGAGCTCATTTTTAGCTCTTCTATTTATGTTACTACATGAGACTTTGTAAGTGTCTTTGGCAACCATTGTAGCTTTGATCTTTTGAGGGAAACTTGAAGAGAGAGCTTGAAAGGCAGTGAGGAAAGGGTGGAGTTTGAGAGAGGGAGAAGATCATGTGAGGGGGGACTCAAGGGAGTGTGGAAGGGGTTCCACACGGTTGCTACGGCAAGCTCGCACCTGAATACCGTCAAATTCAAGGCTTGT
>NW_021592255.1:0-293 GCF_001605985.2 Dendrobium catenatum
TCGAGAAGGTGTTCTAACTGGATTAGTCATATCAAATCTGCTGATGGGACTGTATCCAAAAAACTTTTTTCAGATTATTTTAAACATAAATGGCAGAGTAGGAGCTGCTCTTTGGATGGTTGGCCTTCACCTAGAAATACCATTGGTGAGAGGGACCGGAAGATGCTGGAGGCTGATTTTTCAAGAGAAGAATTACAGGCTGTGGTGAATGAATCCAAGCGGAATGTATCTCCTGGGAATGACGGAATTTCTTTTGCTTTTATCAAAGATTTTTGGCAGATCATTAAAGAGGA
>NW_021592256.1:0-290 GCF_001605985.2 Dendrobium catenatum
GTGCAAAGCACCGGAACACTAAATGATTGTACGAAAAAAAAAAAAGTTCGCAAAACACCGGAACCCAAGCAGGGAGAGGACCTCCTACAACCCCTCAGTGAGCTTGACCGATGGAATTCAAATTCGAGGCAATAGTACTACTTGATTGATTGACATTATCAAATTTCACACAAAACTATCATTATCAGGTGAGTAAGTTGGCTCTAGTAATTTCTTTCATGAAATAAAGATTTGAGAAGCATGAGCACAAAACAATTGTCTATCATACTTAGTTGGCTTTTTTCGCAGTA
>NW_021592257.1:0-1357 GCF_001605985.2 Dendrobium catenatum
TTTCATGGTTGACTGGTCAAAGGAGTCAACCCATGCTTAAAACCCTTTTCATGGCCAAATCCTACAAAAGGTGGCCTTATGCCTTAGACTAGGCTGCTGGGTTAGTCCCCCAAATGAGGTTAAAGCTCTCTTAAGAGCTCTCTAACCAAGCTCATTCCCTCGTTTAACCCAAAAGAGAATTGGTCCCCCTCCCCACTAACCCCAAAACTATCTAATGGGAGCACAGCTAGACCAAGGCTTTGGCTAATCCTTCCAACCTTCTGGGACATGTACGTAGCATCCAAGGGAGTGCTCTGATCCATCAGGACCATCAACTTACCCCAGGTCTTTTGAATAGGATAATTTCTCAAAAATGATGATCATTCTTTATCTTGAATTCTCTCACATCCCTGAGTCTCCAAGAGAATTCCACGCTTTCCTTGAGCTCCAGAGATCTCCCCTTCCATGTCCCGACCAAAACCTTATTCTAAACCCTTTCCAACGATGAGCTTTTTTGTGAGCCCAAGAATTTTCCATCCAAGGAGCTATAGCAGTTGATCCTAGGCATTTCAAACTATTCTTTCAACTAGGCAAACTTATGTAGACAATCTACAAGCTTAATCGCATCAAGACCTTGAATATCCAATTGTAAAATCCCTTAAAAACTTAGACTTAGGTCACAATGTTTATGGTAAAATAACTTTTTGAATAAGTGCATCTCCAAATGCTATGCTTAATCCCCATTAAATATGTTCATTAGTACAACCTAGGTTTAAAATTTTATGAGCTTTGATTGTCTGGATCGAGAGAACGAGACAAAAGTTAGTTTTAGGGCATTAATCATGGACTGTTGTGAAAGTGAACTTTTTGGGCCACTAATCTTACGACCAATGACCTTGACCTAATTTTTGTACGAGGTAATTTGGACCAATCTTGCCCCAGATCAATTTAACCTCCAAACCAATCTAGATTGTAGGATCCTCCTTGTATCCAGACCCTAGGATCTATCTAGACCTTAGGATTCCTCCATACTAATCTTGACCTTAGGATCCATCTAGGTCTTAGGATTCCTCTAGATCCAAGACCCTAGGATTCTTCTAGACTAATCTAGACTTTAAGATCTATCTAGAACCTAATATCTTTCTAAACACTAGACCTTAGAGTCCCTCTATATTATAGAATAAATCCAGATTCAAATAAATTAAACACCCAATAAATTAAGATAAAAAACCAACCTAGATTTCAAACATATTCAAGCTTCAAACCTATCTAGACTCTCAGGAAATTTAATCTCTTGCTCAAATTCTAGTTAATCTAGCATTTTATCAAACTTGCATCCTATCCACAACAACAACAACAACAACAACATCAAGCCTTT
>NW_021592258.1:0-419 GCF_001605985.2 Dendrobium catenatum
TTTGAAAAATTAATGTTTCTTTTTCCCGTTTATTCCCTGATTTGGATATTGGATTAAAAAGTTTTTGAGCCTTTAAAAGAACTTGAGTTGGGATTATCAAATTATGAATTTCTAACCTTTTTCTGGATTATGCGTTGTGAATCCAATTCTACTAAGTTTTTGATTAAAACCAAGAGGTAACTTTCTCATTTTAAGAATATTTGTTTTTTCACTAAGATTAGAGAACATTTTTGTCTTCTATTCATTTTGTTTTTTATTTGTGCATCCTCTCTTTTTTATAATTTCAAAGGGGGAGAACGTATTATTGAATTTTTGTACTGTTATCCAATTTGTATCTTGTTTTCAAAAAATTAAAAACAACAAAAATATTTTTATCTCCCCTAATTTTTAAAAGTGTTATTCTAGTGAGGGGGAGATTA
>NW_021592259.1:0-333 GCF_001605985.2 Dendrobium catenatum
CTTGACGCTGCATCTCTACCCGACTACGGACTTCTGCCTGTCGTTGGACTTCTACCCGACATCAGACTTCTCCATGTCGTCAGACTTCTGCTCGTTAGCGGACTTCTACTCGTCGACGAACTTTCATCAGACTTCTGCCCGAGGCCGTACTTCTACACGACGTCGGACTTCTCCCTGTCGTCGAACTTCTGCTCATCAGCGGACTTCTACTCGTCGTCGGACTTCTGCCCGTCGACGAACTTTCATCGGTCTTCTGCCCGAGGCCGTACTTCTACGCGACGTCGGACTTCTCCTTGTCGTCGAACTTCTGCTTGTCAGCGGAGTTCTACTCAT
>NW_021592260.1:0-473 GCF_001605985.2 Dendrobium catenatum
TCAATGTAAAATTTCTTTAGATTTCCAATCATACCTATCATAATCACCTTCCTTGTGGTGTTATCTTCAAGTATAACCTTGCCTCCACTCCTGGCTTCCAGCGATATGAATTGTACAGTATCTCCAGTCATATGCTTTGAGTATCCACTGTCCAGGTACCATTTGCTCTCACGAGGTCTTGTATGAGAGCGACCTTGTAAAATTATCAAATGTTAGACCTGGGAATCAAAA
Organism: Dendrobium catenatum; assembly: GCF_001605985.2. Classification (NCBI taxonomy): domain Eukaryota; kingdom Viridiplantae; phylum Streptophyta; class Magnoliopsida; order Asparagales; family Orchidaceae; genus Dendrobium; species Dendrobium catenatum. The sequence goes on from NW_021592260.1 coordinate 232, forward strand.
CAAGTTTGGGTTCTCCTTTTGGCAATTTATAAAGAGATGCATGTATGATATGTCTAGGTTTATGCATCTTAGGTTTCCACGCCAAATAAGTTTTCTTCTTCAAAGTACAAGTGTGAGCTATGTGTCCAAATAATCCACAATTATTACATTTGACTTTTGGAAAAAGATTCCTAAGTCTACTACTACTATTCATTTATCTTTTTAAGGATTACATAAATTTAGGATACAAAATAGGATTAGTG
>NW_021592261.1:0-255 GCF_001605985.2 Dendrobium catenatum
GGATGTCAACTCTTCCTTGGTTGTCGTACTCAAACCCAAAATTCCACTCGGGTTCCTCCATGCATCTTTGTGGGGAGAAGGGGTGGTAGCCGCAAAGAATTCTCCAAAGGGGAGAGAGGAAACCGATGGGATGTTGAGGGAGAGGGAGGCCGGCGGTGGGTTAAGGGAGAGAAAGGGTGTTAAGTTTTAGAAAAAACTGAAATTGATTTCAGTTTAGAGAGTTTTGGAGGGAAAACTTGGGATTTAATTTTGAAA
>NW_021592262.1:0-305 GCF_001605985.2 Dendrobium catenatum
CTAACGATAACCTTGATCAATCGGATCAAGACGAGGTTTGTCAACTTTCATATGAAGAATTGTTGTTTATTTATGAAAATATCCATGACCCGTATAGGAAGTTAAAAAAGATGCATACTAAGCTTAATGTTGATTTTAGTTCTTTACAAATTGAGCATGCTAACTTAGTTAAAGAAAATTCTGATTTAGATAGAGATCACATGTCTCTTCTTGATGAGTTCTATGCATTAAATAAGAAGCATGTTGAATTAACTAAAGAGCATGAATTCTTGAAAACCACTCATATTGAACTAGAAGAAGCTTTT
>NW_021592263.1:0-3111 GCF_001605985.2 Dendrobium catenatum
TGATAGATGAACTCAAAGATGTAATAGTTGTATCTTGATTTATTCTAATGATCTAAATTTTGAAATATCGATGATGATATTTTTCTGAGTACGAGATTGTTATGAAGCCTCTAGGATCAGAGGATTATTCAAATTGGTCTAAGTCGACTAGAAGTTAGGTAACCTATTGAAATTTTATATTTTGAACACTTTTGTATGTGTTTGAGAATGATATTTATGTATGAAAAGTTCTTCATATGTTTTGAAGTGAGTTTTAGGGGTCAACTGCTTGTTTGTGAAATATATATACATTTTTTCCCCTAGAGCACCCTAATGTTGTTTTTTCTAGTGCCCTTGCAATATGTTCTCGTGAATTTGTAAAAATTAACAAGTGCCCCATTATTGGGTTTTTGGCACCTCAATGCTAGGATAATTTTTTGCACTTATAAATATCTTTTTCCACTCTCCCATTTAATTCATTTGTTTTGGAAAATGGCTAAGGGAGGGAAATAGAGGAATTTTATGAGGGGAATAAGGGGATTTAAGCCACTTTAGCATGTCTTTTGCTATCTGCCCAATTCTAAATATTGATGGATCATGGTAGGACACATTTTGCTTGTCTTACTTTTAAAAAATACAAAGTTTTCTTGAAATTTTGTAATTAATTTTATAATTCCATTACAAAAAAATGTGAATAATTTTGTACTGGTAAAACTTTTACCATTACAATTTTTATATGTCATAGATATCATGTTTTTGAATATTTTCTAAAAACATTATACCGGGACTTTTGGAAATTATATTATTTTTATTGAATAGATAATAACCCTACGATGAAATATAATGCATTTTTACTATTAAAGTCTTAATAATGTGTTATGCACGATCTTTGATAATTTGGTTATTTGTTGAAAATGTGTATTTTTGCATAGTAGGATTTTTTATTCCCTACTATTTAGGCATTTTATCAAATTATAAAATGTGTTTATTTATCTATCAGTCACTTCAATGAATTGAAACATGTGCTAAATGAGTTGAAATGTGTAATTCTTTGGAGATCTGAAAGGGTAGAGAAAGTTATGTTCTAGTGATATATGCATATTCTACCTCAAAGTTATTGAGCTATATTTGTTACTCATAATTATTAAACTCTATATGTTGCTTGCTCAGAGTTATTGAACTCTGCTAATTGGCTTAGAGTTATTGAACTCTATATGTTGGGAAGCATAATGTGTAATATATGTCATCTGAGATCCATGTAATTGTGAGTTTTCTTCAATAGTTGTGATTATGCTTCAAATGAATGGAGAATAGAAGAATTAGGAAATGTGGCTGACAAAGTAAAAAACAAGAAGTTGGAATTTTATACTACGAGCATTGCAGCGCCAAGAGGTGGTGCCCAGGTGTTGTGCTCTCATGAAAATGAGGAAAATGGTTTTTACAAGAAGTGTGGCAACTTGTGATATTGAAATGGTGTTGGGGATAGAGTCTAGAAACTTTTAGAGTTTTGTTGGTGGTGCTCCATCATTGGAAGTTGTAGCATTGTGGTGTTAAGCCAAATTAGTGATTTTAAACTAATAAATATCTCATTTCACTACTCAAGCGTAAATGCCAAGTAACTTGCCAAGGAAGGAAGGAGACGAGAGAAAGGAAATAGAAGGAAGAAAAAAAAATAAAGGACTTGGAGTATGAACTCAAATTTTCATCTATCCAACAAGTTAGGAAAATTGTTGGCCTCATGGTAAGCAACCCATACCTTATTTGTTATTTAAATTCTAAAGTCTATATTGAAAGATATGCTTTAAAAGTGTTTTTCTTATGTTTAAAAAGGTTTCATTGCGTAACTTGTTATATATTTTTTGACTCTTCGTTCTAGACAATTTGATTATAAAATTATAAAATTTTACTATCAATTTATTTAGTATGAATTTCTATTTATTTTGGAACATGAAAGTATATATGAAATTTAATACAATTGATAAAGAATGTTAATTTAGCATTTTATATAATCTCTATGAATTTAATAAACTTATAAGTAATTTGAGTTGACAGCTAAAAGACAGGGTCTTTCTATACAAGTTGGTATATCATGATATTTACTTTAACTTGATTTAATTGCATTTTGCATTTGCATCATCATGGATTTCATGATATTCTAGAGTTTTTGAAGTGAAAATTAAGAAAGAATAATTAAATTATCCGCTTGGTCCTAAGATGGAAATGTTATATACTAGATTATTTTGCTTTGCCTCTGAATTGGTTTTCTATAAGAAGTTATATTCCATTCATATTCTGCTCTGTACCAATCTTGAATAGGTGGGAGTTGGAAGGGGCATAAGTACAAGTGCATTATGCATTCATATGTATGTTAGTATACTTAGAATTTAAAAGTTAAATAATACTTTTATTATTTTGTTTCAGGTCTACTAGCTATGAATTAAGTTCTATAATGGGAAATTATTGTTAGCCTATTAAGATACTCATTCTCATCAGTGGATTTTGTCCACTCACATTGTCCAAATTATTGCTTGAGAAAAAAATAAAATTTAACCCCTATACAAATAAGAGAATGAAAATTAATATACATAAGCAATGATAAATTTATGAGAGAGAGTTTGCACACATTAATTTCAAAATAATATAATAGATACAACATCAAGCATTCATCCCACTACGTGGGGCTGGCTACATGAATCCTTTTCCTCCATTGTGTCCTATTAAAAGTAAAATTCTCATTTAAATCTAATAAAGAAAGGTCATTCCTAATATTTTCTAACCAAGTCTTTTTAGGTCTGCCTCTACCTTTCTAAACATAATTCAAATCTAATACCTCTACTCTCCTAACCGGATCATCGGAAGGCCACCGTTTTATGAGATCAAACCATCTAAGGCTACTCTCTCTAATCTTATCTTCTACTGGAGCTGCTCCAACCTTTTTCACTTATATGCTCATTTTGTATCCTATCTCTAAGGGTAAAGGGACTCATCCATTTTGTTGATCAAATATTTTGTTCTTTTCTCCAATGTTGAACAAAGTAAGGTACCCATCAATGTCATCATCATCAATCATTATGGGTAATAATTAATGAATGAAGCCATCAGAAAATTACATTTGAGGATCTCTAAAGAAGT
>NW_021592264.1:0-253 GCF_001605985.2 Dendrobium catenatum
TCACTCTTTCAAACGGCTCCCAAGTCGCGTCAAAATCCGGGAGGTCCTTCCATTGAATCAACACTTCCTTATTGCCTTCTTGATATGATCTTACCCCCATAAGCTCCAGGGGTTCTAACATCACTTCCCAATCCTCCATCATTATTGCTGGTAACTCTGTGCTACTTACATGCTCTCCCAGAGCTCTCCTCAGTTGTGACACATGGAACACTGGATGTATAGTAGCGGAGGGGGGTAACTTCAGACGATACGC
>NW_021592265.1:0-295 GCF_001605985.2 Dendrobium catenatum
CACTTAATCCAAAAAATTTTAAATATTTGAGAACATAATATTGCATGCTATGACTTTATTTCTAAATATATTAATATATATGATAATTAAGTGGATAAGTGATAAACCTTACCATTAGTACTAGTTCCTATTAACTTAATATCTCCATTATAACAACTAAATATTGGCAGCTCATATTGCAAAGTTGTTCAATTGCAATGAGCATAATTATGATGCCCTTTATGATAGATAATTTTGAGCACATAGGGTTGCATTCTTCTATTTTTTCATTATTAACTCTAGTACTTGAATCTGA
>NW_021592266.1:0-273 GCF_001605985.2 Dendrobium catenatum
AATGCAGTAATATGCATGCGACCCCGGACGATTCCGGCAGTTCCCTAGGTGCGTTAAGTTTCTATGTTATTTAAAACTTAAATATTAAATTTTGGTTATGAGTATAAAAGATTTTTGCAGTCCTTAAAGAGCCTAATACGATCCAGGCGAAAACAAAGACGGCATGCAAGAAAGAAACCTAGAAAAAGCAGATATTTCTAAGCGCAATCAGGTAAACACATCAATATAACTCAAACCAATCAAGTAAATGTCCATAGGCCAACTGCCCTTTAA
>NW_021592267.1:0-457 GCF_001605985.2 Dendrobium catenatum
TATGTGTACGAAATGTCTTCGTACAGCTGATTGTCCCATACGAACTAGGTTCGTCCAGTACGAACGGTTATTACAAGGTCGGTTCTAGAAACCGCTGAAAATTGTTCTATGTCGGTTAATCGTTTGGACAAAAATTTATTCGTCTGGAGGAAATTTTTACAGAGGACTGATCGTCCCGGACGATTATTAATTTCGTCTGAACGAAAATTTTCCAGAGAACCAATCGCCATGGACTATAATTTAATTTCATATGGACGAAAATTTTCCAGAGACTAGATTGTCCCAGACGATTATTAATTTTGTCTGGACGAAAATTTTTCAGAGGACCAATCGCCATTAACGATAATTTAATTTCGTATGGACAAAAATTTTATAGAGAACCAATTGTCCTGGACGATTGTAAAATTCATCCCGGAGGAATAGGACTTAGAAAAATTTTTAAGCAAGTTCCTATTCG
>NW_021592268.1:0-476 GCF_001605985.2 Dendrobium catenatum
AGCTCTGTCTGGTTGGCTATTCCATTGGAAGGCGCCCTTACTATGAAGCATTATTGACTACGATCAAGAAAACCTGGAGCTTAAAAGGTTCGATTTAGCTTCTATCTCTAAACGATGGTTTTTTTGTCTTCCTCTTCTCTTGTGCTGAAGATTACGAAATGGTTTGGTCGCGAGGTGTATGGTTTATACTGGGAAAACCATTTGTACTACAAAAATGGCATCTGAAATTTGTACCTAAAAGAGAAGATTTTGCAACGGTTCCTATCTGGGTGAAGATCCACGACCTTCCCCTTGCTTGCTGGAACTCTGAAGGTATATCGAGGATAGCTAGCAAAATAGGCGTTCCGGTGGCTGCAGACAGCTTGACGGAGCAAAAAACCAGACTTATGTATGCCAGGATATGTGTCTTGGTTGACTGCAATGCTTCATACCCGGAGGAAATTCAGGTCTCTTTGGATGGGGAAGTGGTAAGATTG
>NW_021592269.1:0-407 GCF_001605985.2 Dendrobium catenatum
GATTTTAAATAAAAATATACTGATACAATTTTCTTATATTTGATTATTAAGACTCAAGCACCAATGAAGCGGATGAAGATTTTCAAAATCTTATTGAACTAGTTGAGTCGGTGCTTCAACCGCCTTGAGGTTTGTGTCTTCACTCTTTTCTCAATGAATCTAGTCAAATATATTTTATGATGTGATAAAGAGAATGTACGATAGATATTTTGCTTGAATTTTTCGAAACAAAAATAGATGACCTACCTTTCAAATGAAATTATGAAAATAATATATTTTTTTGATAAAAAATATCATCAAATAAAAATTATCCTGCAATATGCCAGAAAGATTAAATTAGATAATATATGAAAAAAATTCTAATTTTAATATTAAAACAATATATTTATAAAATATAGATGAATAAT
>NW_021592270.1:0-327 GCF_001605985.2 Dendrobium catenatum
TAATTATTTTAAAATCAGCAGTGTAAAATATGGAATCGAAAGTGTAAGCAAACATCCTAAACTACTCTCCCTTTTGACATCTCAAAAAGGAGGATGGAACAAAGAAATCAAATCAACAAATGTGATGTAACATTCCATGTGATTGATTTTTTAAAAACTTGTAAGTTATTGAGTTAATATCATCTACAATCCAAAGAACGGTAGAATATCCTATCATGGTTACCCTTATCTCGGACTTTCTTTTAGGGTAAAATTGTCTTTTGAAATCAATGACCTAACTCAAAGAAAATAAATTGGATATGAGATAAGGATCCCTTCATCACTTGG
>NW_021592271.1:0-235 GCF_001605985.2 Dendrobium catenatum
CATTGTTGTGAAACCATCAGTAATAAGAAGACAAATACTAATATAAAGGCAACCACAATAGATGAAGACTTCCAAACAACACAAGTCATGGTAGCTTCAATGAAAACAAACAAAGCCAAAAAGTAATTAAGTAGATTCCTTATGAAGCTCATAGGCTACCTTAAAGTAACAATATTCCTTATGCTTTTTCTCTTTTTGCTTCTTATTCTTATGTGTTATAGAGGTTCCGACCTCT
>NW_021592272.1:0-988 GCF_001605985.2 Dendrobium catenatum
GGGTTCGGATTTTCGACCCGTTTCTCTACCCGGGCCGGGTTAGGGTCGACCCGTTTTCCACCCGGGTCAGTTCGGATTCGACCCGAACCCGACCCGTGACCCAAAATTGACACCCCTAGCTGTATTTGGTGGCGAGGTATAAACGATAATGTTGGCTGCCTACTATGCTGTGGTAGCCAACAATGAAGTAGATGTGGTTGATTGTAATAAAATTTTGTAAATACATAAATACACTAAAAACTTTTTCTGATGGCTTTTAATAAATAACCGTACTTGTTTTTTTTAAAAAAATTTAGAACAATTAGGAAACTCCGATTTCCTACTATGAAAAAAATAAAATAAAATAAAAAAATAGAACAATTAAATGAGGTCTGCACAAAAATAATTTTAAATACAAAAGCAAAAACAAGTGATAAAAAGTAGACAAATATAAAAAATGTTGTCTTATTGTCTGGTGATAAAATATCGTTGATCTCGTACTAAAACTAATTTCTGTGCATTACTTTGCCATCCAAACGAAAAAAAAAGGGAAAATCGTAACCAGTACATATTAGATGAACTAGACAAATATAAAAAATTAAAGTCCAAAAAGCGTCCAACTTCAGAAGATGGGCATAATTTACTCAATTGGAAAGTACGTATATTTTGAGTAGTACATCTGTTAACCTTTTCCCCAAGTTATTTCATGCTTTACATACTTTGTAAGTTGGACGGTTAGTGCTTGCAAATATATGCACAACATTTACCTATAATATTCGTTCTTTGTCATTTTAAGTCTTTTGTATTAACTAGGGGTGTCAATATTTGACACGACACAAAAATCTGACCCGAACCCGACCCGAAAAATCCGGGTTGAACCCGACCCGTTTGAAAAACGGGTCGGGTTCGGGTTCACAGATTTGACCCGTTTGACAAAACGGGTCGGGTTCGGGTTGACCCGGCGGGTTGCCGGGTTGACCCGGCGGGTTGCCGGGTCAACCCGCCAACC
>NW_021592273.1:0-217 GCF_001605985.2 Dendrobium catenatum
GTCTATTTCGACGATATCCTTGTCTATAGCTTGGATCAGGCTCAACATCTACAGCATCTCCGGACTTTATTTGATGTTTTGCGGGCACAGCAACTATATATCAACCTTCCGAAATGTGAGTTATTAGTTCCACAAGTTAAATTTCTTGGATTCATTATTGCAGGTGACGGCATCAAAATGGATCCATTGAAAGTGTCGGCTATACATGATTGGCCCA
>NW_021592274.1:0-671 GCF_001605985.2 Dendrobium catenatum
GGTTCCAAATTACAGTCCGATCGTGTGAACCTGAAATCTCAGTACATAAGGCAGTCGTAGAGAAATAAAAATGTTTGCTATCATCAAAATCATAAACCATTGATCCGCAATAATCTCCCCCGTTTTGATGATGACAAACAATTCAATTTGAATTTTCAAAAAAGCAATTTCTCCTAATCTCCCCTCACTAGAATAAAACTTTTTTTTTTAAAGGGGAGATAAAATTTTTTTTGTTGTTTTTAATTTTTTTGAAAAAAAGGATACAAATTCAACATTATGTTCTCCCCCTTTGACATTATCAAAAAGAGAGGATGCACAAACAAAAAACAAAACGAATAAAAGATAAAAAATGTTCCCTAATTTAGTGAAAAAAATAATAATCTTAAAATGGGAAATTTACCTCTTGGTTTTAATCAAAAACTTAGTAGAATTGTATTGACAACGCATAGCTCAGAAAAGGTCAGAAATTCAGAATTTGATAATTTAAACTCAAGTTTTTTAAAAAAGGCAAAAAAACTTTTTAATTCAATATCTAAATCAAGAAATAAATTAGAAAAAAGAAATACTAATTTTTCAAAACTCCTTTCATAAAATACATCTAATAGAAGATTAATGCACGAATTATTGAATCAGAAATCATGTTTTTCAAAATCAAGTATCGAAAGTATCAA
>NW_021592275.1:0-308 GCF_001605985.2 Dendrobium catenatum
TAAATAACCATTTTTGTGCCGGTTAAAACCGATGCAAATTCTCCATTCTGAACATGTTTTCAGAATTGTGACGGTTTTAACCAGCACAAATCTGATGCTTTGTACTAGTTAAAACCGCCACAATAAACCTTTTTTTTTTTAATTACGAAACCTGAATGTCCACACATTGCAGCACAAAATTCTTTGCAAGGGTACTCTATACGTTAACTTGGACCTCTGGTACGTTAAAGCAGTGAACTAAATAAACTATCTTTAGTTGTAATTTTATTGTTCTTTATAGTTCGCAAGTCAATCAAAGCAAAAATTAT
>NW_021592276.1:0-219 GCF_001605985.2 Dendrobium catenatum
GATTTTTCCTTTAACATCTTCCTTAAGCTAATTAAATTTAAAATAGGTTTTTTTATAAATTGGCCTTTTTGTTTTACTTTTGCTATTTGTAACCATGAGAATTTCTAAGTTATTGCAATGGAATATAATACCATATTGGTTATTCATAGATCGAAGAAGAATAATATTTGGTATTTTTTCTGTGAAAATGAAATCAACAAATTTGAGAGATTTTAGAGG
>NW_021592277.1:0-288 GCF_001605985.2 Dendrobium catenatum
CATTCAGTCATTTGATGGATTCCTCAGCCACTCCATGGCAAGCTCCATATGGACCATATCCTTGCTCCACCCAATGAGATCATTTTTAGGCAAGGATCTGTTTCATGTGCTTCGGCCTCCGTGCAGCTCAAGCTGCTGCTTCTGACGCTCCTGCGGTCCTGCCTCCTGCTTTGCGTGTTTTACAAGATGAAGGAAAGTATCAAGTTTCTGCACAGCTTTTGAGAGAACGTTTGCCAAATTTGAAAAAAAAAAAGAGAGATTGGAAGAACGCTGTCGGGTCGCCGGTCG
>NW_021592278.1:0-309 GCF_001605985.2 Dendrobium catenatum
AATTGATCACTGGATTGTGAGAAATTTGCAAAAACCATAATTCAAACAAAGAAAAATATCTCACAATTACAAAACCACATCAACTTGATTTTAATTTTATTAAATACTAGATGTAATTACCTTTCCAACGAGCCCAAGAACGTCCAATTTAGTGAACAATTCGATTTTCTATGAATTTTGGAAGATCTGGGCATTTTTCTGAATTATTTTTGACCCTTTTTGGTCAAATTGACCGTCGGCGCCAATGATTGGCGCCGGATTGGCGGCGCCCAATGGCAGCGCGCCACGTGGCAGGGCAGGGTCCCGCCA
>NW_021592279.1:0-529 GCF_001605985.2 Dendrobium catenatum
CCACCGCTGGAGCCTCGCCGGACCACCGCCGCAGTTTCGCCGCACCACCATCTCAAGGCCCGACGTTTAGGCCAGATGTTCAGGCCTGACGTTCTACTAAAGGTCCGACATTCAAGCCCGACGTTCTGCTGAAGACCCGACGTCCTGCTTAAGGCCCAACGTTCAGTCCCTACGTCCTGCTGAAGACTCGACGTCCTGCTTACGGCCCGATGTTCAGTCCCTACGTCCTGCTGAAGACCCGACGTCCTGCTTAAGGCCCGACGTTTAGTCCCTACATCCTACTGAAGATCCGACGTCCTGCTTAAGGCGCGACGTTCAGTCCCTACGTTCTGCTGAATACCCGACGTCCTGCTTAAGGCCTGACGTTCAGTCCCTACGTCCTGCTGAAGACCCGACATCCTGCTTAAGGCCCGACGTTTAGTTCCTACGTCCTGCTGAAGATCCGACATCCTGCTTAAGGCGCGACGTTCAGTCCCTACGTTTTGTTGAATATCCGACGTCCTGCTTAAGGCCCGACGTTCAATCCCTA
>NW_021592280.1:0-1068 GCF_001605985.2 Dendrobium catenatum
GGTGAAAATTTATTTTCCTGTAGTGCTAGCATGACTTGAAAAATTACATTCATATTGTCTTATTTTCTATGCATTGCTAGTAGTGGTAGGTTATGGTGACCTACTTAGCTTCTACTCATTATATGATTTTTTATGATTTTAGAGAAGTATAAGGACCCAATAGAGTGAGGATGATCAAATCCAGTTTGGATTTAGGTATTCCATATGTATTTTCCTTTTTTATTTTTTTTATAGTCATGAAAATGCATTGATATAAGAGGATTTAAAGGATGTATGCATGATTAATGTAAGTAATTCTTTTGGAAATGAAATGAAATACATGTTTTGATGAAATGAAAATAAAAGTTTACTTTCGATATATTTATTATTTTATGTATATGATTATTAGTAGCTCTTGTAAGTGATAAAAAGATTCAAATTGGGTAATTCTTTCACATTTAGATTCTAGGGTGTGATAGTTGACTCCTCTCGTAATGTTATAAAGATGAATTATTACACCTTACTGAGGAAGAATTCCCTTTTGAAGGAAATGAACCAACTTATCTTTCACAACAACTTTAAAGTGTCTTTATCTCTAACTAATGCAAGCTCCAACATCCTATTCATGTGGGGATTAAGTTATTTGAAATAGATCCATATGATGGGACTTTGCCTTTTCTAAGCATATTGACGACTGTAAGATTATTATGCAAATTCATTAAATTTTATATGTAGTCCCCTATTGGACCTTCCCTATAAGGTTAAGCTCTCACATAATTCTACTTGCTTTTTCTTTCTCCTTCGTAGATATCACATAATTCTACTATCCTTCTCTCTCTCCCTCACTAGCTCCCTTCGTCTCTCTCTCTCTCTCTCTCTCTCTCTCTCTCTCTCTCTCTCATGTGTGTGTTCTCTCTCTGGTCAAGTTATTCATCTTTTGTTGATCATGCTAATTTTTTCCTTAAATAATATATTGTCTATCAGAAGATTGTTAGGAAAGTTGCTATTTGCATGTTTTACATTCTTGCAACTTGTATAATTTTGATGATTAAAAATATTATTGTTTTATGTGTTGTTATCTCCTAACAT
>NW_021592281.1:0-635 GCF_001605985.2 Dendrobium catenatum
GGCTTGCAATCCAAATCCTCAACCAAAGCTGGTACTTGGAGGAAATGATAAACCTCGAGCCTTTCCTGGTGGAGGAGAGCGTCAAAGGCAAACTACAGGAACTGGTGATAGAACGTTCCCCTCCCTCAAGGAGAAAATGAATAAAGAATATTCGTTCAAGAGGGAAAGTGTTGCCAAATTGTTCCGACAAGCACTCAAGAATGGTCTGGAGTTGCCAGAATGCAAAAGACCTGAAGAGTCCAAACACAGTGGCGACCCAAACTACTGCCCATATCATCGGGTAGTTAGCCATCCAATTGAAGATTGTTATGTCTTCAAAGATTGGTTAGAAAAGATGTACAAGAGGGGAGAACTTACATTATCAGATAATGTGTTAGTTCGTCCCAGAAAAGAATCCACCCGGGTAGTCACGTCCTTTTCCGTACTCTCGTCTAAAGAAATAACAACAAAAGAATCTGTCCAAGAAAAGCAATGGGAGACCGTGGTCTCCAAGAAGACAACTAAAATGTTAAAACAGTTGGAAGGAGTTCCGGGTGTCAAGTGGAAGTCTCCTACTGAGCCAATACTGAACTTAAAATGGTTGCCTCTGTCACAAGCGTCCACCTCTAAACAGCAACCTGGCCAAGCTAGCTCGT
>NW_021592282.1:0-486 GCF_001605985.2 Dendrobium catenatum
TCTGTCAAGGAGATCCGGTTCTTTGCCGACACTTAGAAAGTGTGAAAGGACGAAGGGTTCGCTGCCTACACTTAGAGAGTGTGAACAGCCGAAGGATTCTCTGCCCACACTAGGAGAGTGTGAAAGGACGAAGTGTTCTCTACCCACACTAGGAGAGTGTGAAAGGACGAAGGGTTCTCTTCCTACACTAGGAGAGTGTGAAATGACGGACAATTCTCTGCCAACACTAGGGATTATGTAAAAGGACGACGGTTCTCTGCCACACCGGGTAGTGGTGAAAATAGTATTTTGTAAAGGCTTCTCCGCCTTGCTGTGGGTGCAAAAAGAGAGTCACTATTGGTATTAGTGCAATACTCAATGCCTCTAGGGAGTGGATGTAGGTCTGGTTTAGACCGAACCACTATAAATCTAGTGTCATTTACTTTACTATTTTTATTTTTCCGCATTTCATTTTTGGTTTAAAAAACTCTGTGGTTGAAAAATATT
>NW_021592283.1:0-462 GCF_001605985.2 Dendrobium catenatum
CGTCGAATATAGGGTTTCCCACCATTGATCCTTAATTCAAATCGATTAAGATGGTTTTCATTTAGGTATTCCAAGTACGCACTCGATACGCATTACATACGCGTCTCAGACGCATCTCATACGCCATATATACGCAGAAGACAATTCTTAATTTTTTGATAAAAAAATCAAATTAATTCGAATTTAAATGATTCGATGCATTCCTTCGGTATGAATCATTCAAATACTCATTTTAGCATCATTTTAAAACGATTTGAAAGAATTGCTCAATGAGACTTGGTGTTTATGTACACCCTTGTGCCTTACACAAGTGATGATTCTAGAGTATGGGTGTTATGGTTCAATGGTTGAGCATTCATTAGAGTAAGTGGAGAGTCAATAATTTTTGGAATGCACCTCCTCGTCAAGAAAAAAATCAGGGAGCATTGAATATAGGGTTTCTCAACATTGATTCTTTATTTA
>NW_021592284.1:0-4939 GCF_001605985.2 Dendrobium catenatum
CGTCATTGGACGCGGGACCGAGGTTGGGAGCTCTAACTTAATTGGCGAAAGAACGATAATACAAATTTGGACAAGGAGAAGCCTTCAAAGAAAGAGGGCGAACACAGGGCGTTTACTGGAAGAGGAAACACCAAGACCAAGGCTTATGATCAAAATCTCAACGTGATGTGTCTGCTACAACTGGTCAAACAATTTGCGTTCATTATGCTGCCAGAATGTAGAACTGGCTATACAATACCAAGTTGGAAGAGAAGGCTAATTTGTGGAAAGAGAGAAGTCAACAAGATGGCACTTTGCCTATTGGCATATAAGGAGAATGAAAAAAAGGTTGGAGATAACACATGGTATATCTAGACACTGCGTGCAAGCGCAACCATATGTGCTGAAGAAAAAGCATGTTCGTGGACTTGACGAGGTCACTGTGACACGGCAAATGTATCTTTGGAGGATGAGTCCAAGGTTGTTGTGACAAGGGCAAAGGGTAAGTATTCTTATCCGATTGAAGAACGAAATTGGAAAAGCCACCAATTCATTTTCCCAAACATCTTTTATGTGCCAAACATGAAACAGTAATAGTCTGAGTTTGGCGTCAACTCTTAGAGAAAGGTTATGATATTCATTTTGAAAGATAAAAACCTTTCTATAAGAGACCCAATGATGAGGCAACCTAATTGCAAATTATATCGTTATGTAAAGAAACAAATGTTCTGTTCTCAATTAATTCAAAATTGATATTGCGCAAGTGTCTCAAAGCTTGCTTACAAAGAACCCATCTTGGCTTGGCATCTTCGATTTGGGCATCTTAATTTTGGAGGGATTGGGAGCTATTATCAAAGAAGAAAATGTGTGAGAGGTTTTGCCCGTGCATCAAACACCCAGTATCACCTATGTGAGGCTGCTTGCTCCGGGAAAGCAATTCAGAAGAGCTTTCCAAGAGGAGATCAAATTCGAGAGCACCAAAACCACTTGAACTTCATACATACAGAATGTACAATGCGCGTCCAATTAAGCCACAGCTCTCTCGGTAAGGGAGTAATTATTTCCTTCCTTCAGAAGCGATGATTTTCAAGAAAAAATTATGGCGTATTTATTTTTTTAAGCAAAAATCGGAGGTATTTGAAGTATTCAAAAAGTTTAAAGCCTTGGGTGGAGAAAGAAAGCTAGGCCCTCTGAGGATCAAAGCTATGTTGATCTGGTCGAGGAGGAGAGTTTACTCAAAGGAACTTTTCAAGGATTTTGTGAAGGCCAATGGAATACATCAAGCCGGATTGACGTGCCAAAGATCTCCTCAACAAATGATGTAGCAGAGAGAAAGGAATCGAACTATCCTTGTAATATAGCTTCGAAGTATGCTCAAAGAGTAAGAAGGAACTACCTTAAGGAATTTTGGGCTGAAGTTGTTGCTTTATGTTGCGGCTTTACTTATCCATCGATTCTCCAACAAGAAGTGTGTGGGGAATGACACCGCAGGAAGCATGGAGTGAAAGGAGCCTGGTATCTCTCATCTAAGAGTGTCTTGGAAGCATTAGCACTATGTGCACGTACCGATAGCAACGAAGTAAGTAAGCTAGATGATAAGAGTGAGAGTATATTTCATCGGTTATGACTCCAAACTCAAAAGGCGTATAAGTATACGAGTCCAAACACTATGGAAGACACATCATCAGTCGCGCATGTCATCTTCGAATGAAGAAGGGAGAATGGGTTTGGGAACCCCCATGAAGATCACTTACAACTTCTTTAAGGATTTTGAAAAAAGTTGAGCAGCCAAGATAAATTAAGAAAGAGATGCAGCGCATAAACACCACCAACCACACCAATTGCCAAAGTACTCAAGACAGAACCCACTCTTCATCTTCAAAGGTGAAGGCATTTCAAACGAAAAAAGCACACACATTTTTAGAAGTTAACAGGAAAAATCTATGAGGTAACTGAGAAATTAAGACATCTCACTCTCTTTTGTCTCTTTAACGGATTTGCCCGAACCGTAAATTTTCAAGCAAGTCGTTGCAAATTAAGAAATTGGAAGGATGCCAATGGATGAAAGAAATCAAGGCAATCGAGTAAGAACAATCACATGGGAGATAAGCTACACTTCCCAAACGGACACAAGGCGGATTGCGTGTTAAAGTGGGTGTACAAAAAAGCAAAAGAAGAATGCCAAAGGAGAAGTCGAGAAGAATATAAAGCTTAAAGATATAGGGCCGAAAAGGTTACAGCCAAATACTAAGGCATCGACTATTGTGAGCGTATTTGCTACTGTTTGCTCGACTTCGAAACTATAAGGCTAATCATTCATTCTGGCATCTCAAAATAGGTGAAAATACATCAAAGATGGGATGTTAAGTCCGACCTTTCTAAAATGGAAGTCCTTGAAAGAGGAAGTCTACATTCAACAACCACCGGGCTATAAAGTCAAAGGAAAGAAGACAAGGTTTTGAAGCCCTAAAGAAGGCTCTCTATGGGTTTAAACAAGCTCCGTAGGGCATTGGAACAACCGCATCGACAAGTATTCCTTGCAGAAACAAACTTCTAAGTAAATGTCCTTACGAGCATGCCCTCTACATTCAAAGTCAAGGATGGGGAATTTTGAGTTAGTGTGACTTATATGCTGGATGATTTGATCTTCACTTGAAAGTTAAATCCAGTATGTTTAAAGAATTCACAGAAAGTAATGGCTAAAGAGTTCCGATGATGACGGATTTATTGGACAAATGGCCATACTACCCGGTATTGAAGTTAAGCAAAACCGGATGAAGGTATCTTTATATCTTCTCGAAGAAAGCTATGGAAAAATGAAATACTCAAGAAATTCAATATGTTGAATGATTGCCAAGCCCATAAGACTCCGATGGATATGCGGAGGCAAGTTACAAAAAAAGGAGGATTAATGGAAATTGTTAATCCAACACTTTTTCAAAGAGCTTGGCTGGGTGTAGCTTGCGCTACTTGACTTGCATTAGGCCGGAACATTCCTTTATGATGTTGGAATAGTTAGTCGTTATATGGAGGGGTTTACCAACAACTACTCACTTAAAGACGTGCCAAGATGGATTCTCGATATATATAAATTCAAAGGCTACGAAGCTGACTTTGGCCTATTCTATTCATCATTCAAAGATTTCTCAAGGCTTGTCGGATATAGTGGATAGCGACGTGTGGGACCGGAGACTTAGATGAGCGGAAAAAGCCACTACGGTTTCGTGTCTACATGGGAGACACTATTTTCACTTGGATGTCTAAAGAAGTACAACCCAATCGTGGCACTTCTCTACTTGTGAAGACTGAGTAATCTCCTGCCAACTTCCATGTGTCTGTCATGCATTTGGCTTTCGAAATTTTATTGAAGGAGCTAAGACTGCCACAAGAAGAGCCAACAAAAAATTTTGCTGTCGATAACAAGTCAAGCTATTGCCTTGGCCAAGAAATCATATTTTTCATAGATCGAAGTAAACATATCGACACACGCTATCACTTCATCAGAGACTGCATTCACAAGAAAGGATGTGCAAATAGGAGTTACTTTGCAAAACTTATGATCACTAGTAGCTGATATATTCACCAAGCCACTCAAGCATGAAGATTTTACAAGGATAAGAAAGCATTGCCTCGGGATAACAAAATCAAGTTTTAAGAGGGGGTCGTTGAAAATTAAACTTGATTAATTGGGCCTTAATAGCGGGCTTTTCTAAAATGAGCCCATAGTCTAGAAAGTCTTTTAGAACTTTTCAGAATCCTACTTTATGATGAATGTATTTTAGAGGATTCCTAGAGATAGTATTTCTAAAAAGAGTGTTTAGAGTATTCTAGAATATGCAATTAATGACTTTTTGTAAAAAGAAGATAGAGAATATTCTAGAAAGTCAAATATTAGCCCTGGGATTGAAATGTGTGGCACCAATTTCTAAGGGATAGTCACCCTCCCCCTCTAGTCTTGTAAAACCGATATCATCATACTTGGCAGCCTACTACTAGTCACTCTTACCCCTAGTATTAAATAGGTGCTGGAGTCTTAATGTGTTTAATGTAAGAAGTAGACAATCAGAGTTCAAGAGTGAAATATAAAGTGAGTTTATAAGATGTCTCCTCTCTCTTCTAAAATTCTTCCTCTTCTTATAGCCTCTTATTCTCCAACATGAACCGCACTTCAACAAAACGTGGAAGACAATAATTTGAAATTATGAGTTCTTAAAATTCTGTATAAAATGATGTTTTAGAAGAAACTGTAGATTTTCTTTCTGCGCGTCCAACTCATGAAAAGAAAAGAACTTGCAGTTCAGAACCGACCACACACTTTGAACTGTTGTAAACTGCTGAGCCCTAACAAACTACAAAGATATAAGAAATGAAAGAACTAAATAAAAATTATAAAACATTATGAGAAATTTAATATCAAAATGGTGATGAGACTTGCAATGCTTTACGATGCAGTATGTTGGCCATTAAAAGAGAAGCATAATATTATGTTAAGTGTAGCAGAGATGAAGATGCTCAAGCAGATGAGTGACTCTACTCTTAGAGACAGAATACGAAACGATTATATATATGGAAATTTTGGAGTAGCTCCGGTGGAAGATAAGAATACAGAGAGCCGACTTAGATGGTCTAGTCATATAAAACGGTGGCATTTCGATGACCCGGTTTGAAGTGGATATGCATTAAATTTGATTTATATTAAGAAAAGTAAATGTGGAACTAAAAAGACATTATTAGAAAGTATTAGAAATGTCATTTCTTTGTTAGATTTTAATTAGAATCACGTAGACGTCCACACATAGTGGGTTAAAAGTTTGATGTTGTTGTTGTGTTGTTGTATTCTAATAAATTTAGTATCAATATATATGGGCTATTACTATAATATGTCTTTAATTTCACACATATCATATATGCTTTCTTAATATATTTAAATTATCAGATAGTATAATTAAGCTTTTAGATA
>NW_021592285.1:0-290 GCF_001605985.2 Dendrobium catenatum
AAATTTGATAAAGGAGAAAGTAATCCCATCATTTCCAAGAGCAACATTAGATTTCAAATTATCAACCACCTTCTGAAGTTCATCTTTACTGAAATTAGCTTCCAATAACCTCTGGTCTTCAGGTTCTAACAAATTGAAGGGTTTCGGCCAGCCATCAATTTGACAATACCTGTGTTGCCACTTGCTTTTAAAAAACTCAGTGAAAACGGCTTTAATTTCATCCGGTTTCTCCAGCAAAATACCATCATCTGTCTTGACATGTTTGATCCAATTTGAACATCTTCTAGCAT
>NW_021592286.1:0-205 GCF_001605985.2 Dendrobium catenatum
TGATTGGGTTTGATTGAATAAGATTTAAAGGTTAATATAAATTTGTTGAAGGTTGAACAAGAGTATAGAGTTTAAAGATTGGACTAGAGATTGAATTGAAAAGTGGAATTGAATTTAATTTGGATTGGATTGTATTTTGACTTGGACCTATATGATTGATAAATTGAGAACATCTAGTCATTATGTCACTAGGGGTGAACCTAGG
>NW_021592287.1:0-243 GCF_001605985.2 Dendrobium catenatum
ACATATTTGAAGGCCAACAAACAGAGCATAGAGCTCACAATGAATATCAGAATTGCAACAGATCGGTTCAGCATAGGCAGCAAGAACATTATCAATAGCATCACGGATTATACCACCGGCCCCAGCATTTAGATGGCCAAAAGAACCATCAGTATTGAGCTTCATATAAGGGGGCTTGGGTTTAATCCATCTAACAATTTTGTCAACAGAATTAACATGAATATTAGATAAGTTAAGCCCCAA
>NW_021592288.1:0-223 GCF_001605985.2 Dendrobium catenatum
ACGGGTTGCCAAGTTGACCCGACCCGACCCGACCCGCGCGGTAGAGGGAGGAGTCCCAAACTCGCTACAGCGCGAGTGCAGACGAAAAATGCGGGACCACGCGACGTCGCAAGTGTGGGCGAAAATCGGGATTTACTCAACTTTCGGGTTAGTGTCGGACTGATTTTGGGTTTCTGGGTTAACCCGAACCTGACTTGTTTTTAAATTGTTCAAAAATCTTTAG
>NW_021592289.1:0-294 GCF_001605985.2 Dendrobium catenatum
AGCAGGAAACGAAGCTGAAGTTGTGAGTGCAGGAAACATTCAGGCCTTGGTTAGGTCGGAAGAGCAGGTGAGACTTTGACGTGCAGTAACGAAAGCTTGAATAACTCTTGATTCGGCTTTTTTCATTCGTCCTCTCAGTACATGCTCGGTACTGCTAGGTATCGCTAGGTACCGCTCGGTACCACTAGGTACATGCTCGGTACCACTAGGTACATGCTCAGTACCGAGCTAGTATCGCTCGGTACCGAGCCTAATTCGAGCATCTTCAATCAAATTCATACAAAGAGAAGAAAT
>NW_021592290.1:0-389 GCF_001605985.2 Dendrobium catenatum
GGAGCAGCGGGCCGATCGGGTGAATATAAATTTTTTTTAAAAAAAATTTCTCGACATTCCGACGCATTAAAAATTCAACGGAAATATTTTTCTAGCAGAAAATCCATCGGAAATACACCAGAAATATTTCCGGCATATTATTTTTGCGTCGGATGTCCTTTTCTGATGCGCGTGGTATGGGCGAAAATATTTCCTCCAGAAATGCAATTTTTTGACAGATTTTGATCATTTTCCGACGAAAATGGCCGCCAGAAAATGATGTTTTTCCTGTATTGAATAGGGAAATTTAGTAAATACAATTAACTAACCAATCATACCCTACTATATGCCCTCTAATAATTAAGAAGAAATTTCAAAATAATTAATGATTAGCTTACCTTGACTTCCTA
>NW_021592291.1:0-365 GCF_001605985.2 Dendrobium catenatum
GACACCAGAGTTTTTACGTGGAAACCCCCTTAAAAGGGGGAAAAACCACGGGGCCTGGCTCAGTTTGAATGAATCCACTAGTATTTGTAGTTGTTACAAATGAGGCTCTTCCTTGGGATAAGGCCTTGGATTGATGTAACAAATGTACATCATGCAGATTGCATTACATAGTAGAAATTACATATATATGTTTGTTTGGTCGGAAAGACCGTAGTCGGCAGGAGACCGGGGTCAGAAAGACCGTCGTCTATTAATGGAGGTCGGAAGGAACATAGTAGGCGACGAAGGCCTAAAGGACCGTAGTCGGTAGGAGACTGGGGTCTGAAAGACCGTTGCAGTAAGTAGACCTGTCAATTTCGGGTTAC
>NW_021592292.1:0-249 GCF_001605985.2 Dendrobium catenatum
AATGGGCGACTTGCTACAGTATCAACCGGATGACCTGTCAAGCGCAGCGCAGAGTCAGCACTAAGTCGCCCGTTAAACGGGCGACTTTGCTTAATTTTAAATTTTTTTTTTATGATGCTTAATCACATAATTAAATTTTTAATCATAAAGTCCTCAAAAAATTAGGGCAAAGTCTCTAGTTAATGTTTTATTCAAAATCCAATATGTATTCTAAAAATTTGCCTCGGAACTTAAATGTTAAAACTCTCA
>NW_021592293.1:0-272 GCF_001605985.2 Dendrobium catenatum
AAATGGGATATCACATTCAATTTGGAATCCGAAGAAAGGAAAATATACCTTAAAGGATTATTCTCTTTTATTTGGAGAGCCAAATTAGGATGATTTCAATATCCAAATAGAAAAGAAAATCCCTTTAGGGATGAGTTTCTTTTCATTTGGATATCCAAATCTGGCGAATCTAAGGAGCTAGTAGAATAAAAGAAGACAAAATGAAAAGACAGAACGAGAAGATTGAAGAAACAAGACGAAGAAATAAAGATTCAAAGAATAGTATATCACAA
>NW_021592294.1:0-1189 GCF_001605985.2 Dendrobium catenatum
AAGGGAGTGTTGAGGGGGTTTCACACGGTTGCTCTAGAAAGCTTGCATCTTAGTACCATATAATTTAAGGTTTGTCTTGAGAGAAGTTTTGGAAAGAAGAAAATATCTTTGGTGTCAAAGGACCTGGTTACTTCGTCGCACCGGGGAAGGTGGAAGTGATTTTATAAGGGCTTCATTGCCTAGCTCCGTGGGGGCTAAAGGAGAGTCACTAAAGGTTTAGTGCAATACTTGGAGGGTGCCTCGGAGAAGTGGATGTAGGTCAAGTTGGACCAAACCACTATAAATCTAGTATGTTATTTCCTTTATTATTTATGCACTTTATTTTTATTACAATTAACTACTTGGATGAAATCTCTGATTAATCTTTTTATAATTGATTTATTTTTTTTCCACTATAAGATATAAAAAGATATTTATTTTAGTTAAAAAAGTTTTAAATGTCTAATTTACCCCCCCCCCTCTTGGTTAGCCTCAGGATTAGTTCATAAGGGCTAAATATTCGTGACAAACTTTCAAGTGATATCAGAGTGTGATTCATAAAATTAAATTTAAAAACTTTTTGAATTTCAATCAATTGCTAATTTTTGTAATCGTAATATTGAGGAAGGTTATTCAATCACCAGATCATCTTTATTTAAAATGTTTTTTTTTAATTTTTGGAAATTTTGCATGTCTATTTTCTTGCAATCAATTAATTACAAGATGTGGCAAATAATTCTAACTGGTTATTCTATACCGTTACGTGTTATTGATGGAATTAAAATTTATATTCCATTTAATCAGTGAAAAAGGGTAGAATAAATTAATTCTCAATTGAATGCTAAATGTTTAAATTATTTTTTCTATACTTTAAATTCTAAAGATTAGATGTTAGTATCCATGTACTCTATTGGCAAGGAAATTTAAGATAAATTACACACTATATACGAAGGCACTAGTGAAATCAAGTAATTCAAGTTGAATACTTTAATGCATGATTATAAATTATTCTGCATGAAATCTTATGAGACGATCTTAGACATTTATACTAGGTTTATTCAAATTGTGACATCATTACATACTTTAGGTAAAGAATTTTCAAGCTTTGAAAAGGTCAATAAAATTCTATTTTGTCTACTTTATAAGTTTGCTGCCAAAGTTGGTGCTATTTATGAATTAAAAAAATTGAATGAATATTCTATTGATAATT
>NW_021592295.1:0-258 GCF_001605985.2 Dendrobium catenatum
TTTCGTTAACATTGAAAATCTCACTTAAACCTCGTCGCGACGCTTTGAAAAGCGTGCGACGCCCTAAAATAGTATTTTCGGGTTTTATAGTTTAATTCAAAATAGTTTAAAGAATATCTAAAATGGTTGGAGTATAATGTGTAAAAAGATGTGGCATTTTATCTCTACTATTACTTCCTTAAGCCTCAAGAGCAAACTATAACAAGTCAAGATGATAGAGTCTCATTTATTAGTGAAGAATTTAAAAGTAGAAGAGAA
>NW_021592296.1:0-327 GCF_001605985.2 Dendrobium catenatum
TGAAGTAGGGGAATACAAAGTAAAATAGCATTGTATTTAGAATAATAGTTGATTGGAGTTGGTTGATGATGAGGGCGGCGACATTAGTGGAGGGAGATGATAGACGGTCTAATGTCCCATAATCAAATTTTAAAAAATTATTTATTTTATCTTTTTAATTAATCAAGCAATACAGAAAAATCAGCGTTTACCTGCGGTTATATGACCACTGGAATTATCGGTGGTTAAACCAGCTGCCTGACTGCCAGCCGGTATTAACTGGCGGTTTATCCTGTGGTTTTTAATAATACATCGCCAGAATTATCGGTGGTATAATAACCCCCGGGT
>NW_021592297.1:0-210 GCF_001605985.2 Dendrobium catenatum
CCGATTGCTCTTTGAGCACAAAAATTAGCAGCTCTATCATTGTCCCTGCGGGTATGCAGAAAAACCGTCTTCCGGAAAGAGCACAACCAGTCCACCTTGTCACCCTCTTCTGGCCAAAACTTCCACGCCTTCTGATGCTTTAGCTTCAACATAAATTCCACCACACTCTAGTTATCCCCCTCTATAATGATCCCTTCCGCCTCAAACATC
>NW_021592298.1:0-237 GCF_001605985.2 Dendrobium catenatum
TTGATTGCATAAAATTGAAAATTTTTTGAGTGACAATTGTCCAGGATGAAATTTTTTTGTGCGGGTCGATGTATATAATGTGACAAACTGTCATATTTTGAATCGTTTGAGTGCAATTTTCAATGTTTTATTGTCACTTCGTCTGTACGATAGTCTGGGATGAAATATTTTTCGGACGACGGGATGAATGAATAAAGCGGTTGAACTGATAAGGTAGTTTTTAATATGAACTTCGTA
>NW_021592299.1:0-254 GCF_001605985.2 Dendrobium catenatum
TCCCACAATATCCAATGAAATAAGAATAACTGTTTAATACTTTTGCGCAGGGTGTTGATTTTGAGGCAAAAATTGCAAAGCTTGTGGAGCTTGGATTTGACCTTGAGGCAGCTAAGCAGGCTCTCAGGCTCTTCAATGGCAATGAAGAACAAGCCGCTGCATACCTTTTCGGAGGTTAAGTCCTACTAAACCATACAAAATTCCTTTCAACAAAAGTTGACAAAATTCATCTCATTGGAGGCTCCCATTTATAC
>NW_021592300.1:0-237 GCF_001605985.2 Dendrobium catenatum
CGGTCTGATTCAGACATTTTTGGGGTCCCTGGACACATTTTTCCACGTTCCGGACTTAGTTTTGACAGTTTCGAAGCTCAACGGGGCCTCTACAATCATGTCTGTGCAAATGTTCAACTTTTGGAATGCAATTTTTTGCGATTCGGCCGATGTAAAATTTTGGAACAAGTATTTTTGGACTTCTGGAGCTTCGATGTCCGAAAATAAGGGGGCAACTGATACGTCATGCAAAAATTA
>NW_021592301.1:0-328 GCF_001605985.2 Dendrobium catenatum
TTATCGATTTTATATTAATTTTTTTAAAAAAAAAAAAAAAACAGCATAATGTTAATACAGTGAAAGAATTTTTAATTGAGATAAATTTATATTTTATACATTTTCGACAAAGAGACATTTAATCTTTATGTTAAGCCATTAATGACATTGTGAATCGACTTGAATGAACTACAACTTAGAGCTTACCGAGTTTTAGGCTTCGTTTATGACGGGTTTTTTTTAAAGCAATTTTTCAGTAAAAAAAATAAATTTTTTACTTAAAAGCTACTTCAATAAGCAGTAAAAAAGCTGTCCAAACGAAGCCTAAGTCAACCGGAACTTTGAGTCG
>NW_021592302.1:0-332 GCF_001605985.2 Dendrobium catenatum
TTTGGGTCGACATCGTGCTATACGCCGAGATCCCCAAATGAATATTTAAAATATTATATTCCAAATTTATTCCATTCTAAAATATCCCTGCGAGATAGGGGGCATTTTAAATATTTATTCGGGTCGACATCGCGCTGCATGCCGAGATCCACGAATAAATATTTAAAATTATCAATGCAAATATTCTTTTATGTTGAAGAATACAACGAATTCTTTTTCAAAGTATTGCAGGTGATCTTTCAAAAGTTAAAGACACCACATTCTCCAACAAACTAAGGTTCAAAAGTTAAGAAAAAGACTTTTGTGGCTACACACTCCTACAAAATTGAGCC
>NW_021592303.1:0-215 GCF_001605985.2 Dendrobium catenatum
TAGCTGTAAAAGGCTTATTAATTCTCACAAGCTTGATATATTTTGTCTGCTGGAGACTCGCATTCATGCCCCTTCTCTTTAGGACCCCTTTTTTTATTCTTCCCACCAACTGTTTTCGAATGAAGCCAGTGTTCATAACTTTAATCTATCTGCCTCTGGGAGGATTTGGATCAAATGTGATGCCAATAAGTTAAATTTTACTCCTACTCTCATTA
>NW_021592304.1:0-215 GCF_001605985.2 Dendrobium catenatum
GTCATCATATTCATCAAGAAGTTTCATGTGGTTGTTATCTATTAATGCATGATCTTTTCTAAGGATTTCATGTTCCTTCTTAAGCTCTTCCAATTCAAAACTTACACTAGCATGCATCTTTTTCATTTTCCTATATGCATCATGCATGTGTTCAGAAACTTCAAATAATTCATTATAGGTTAAGTCACATACCTCTTCTTGATCTGATTGATCAA
>NW_021592305.1:0-226 GCF_001605985.2 Dendrobium catenatum
CCCATCTGCCTTCCAAAATTTACCCCGGAACTTAATTTCATTAAAACTCCCTCGCCGAAGAAATAGCATAACAGAAGCTGGCGGAGGCCGGGCCGAATTTTTGGAGCCCACAGAGATGTACGTGTCACACGAGCCCGTGGACGTGTACGCGTTAATGGGGGTTATGCACAATCACCTTAGCTCAATTTTGACAAGTAAGCTTAAAAAATTAAGCGTTTGATATTTT
>NW_021592306.1:0-444 GCF_001605985.2 Dendrobium catenatum
GGAATTAACCCCTCCGGTTGAGATCTGCATTCAACACGGCCATCATCAAGGTGTTTGGGGTCATTTGAAAATATTTACATTTTATAGGAATTTGGGAGCATTTGAAAATATTTTGAATTAATCCCTCCAGTTGAGATTTGCATTCGACATGGCCATCATCAGGGTGTTAGGGTCATTTCCATTTGTGAATTAAACCTTGTTAACTTTGCCAATTTGTCGACAGAGGATTGGGTTCATTGTTGGCTTTGTGGTTTTGTTAATGAATTTTCTTTGTTAGAGGCTTTGAAGACCTTATATGAACGTATAAAATAAATATTCCGATCGACATCCTGACCGTATACTGTTTGATAATTCTAGCCGTGTTGACTCTTATTTATCCATAAAGAAGTATCAGGCTCAAACTATGTTCATTTATTGATCCGCGCAGCATCTTTTGACGTCACA
>NW_021592307.1:0-291 GCF_001605985.2 Dendrobium catenatum
ATATGAAGGCCAAAAATGTTGGGAAACATTTTTTGCAATGTATGCAATGTAAAGTTAAAGTTATGTATATGAACCATCTCCCTAGACCTTGTAGTGGTGGAAGCCTCATGCTTAAACATGCCTTTTTTGATCTTCCAATCATTATTTGAGGATGCATAGTTATTTTGGTTTTAGTGATGCATGATTAACTAGCATGAGTAAAAAAATGAACTATTATTCTTAAGCTTGTATTTTGGTTTTAGTGGTGCAAAATTTTGTGCCTGAAAAATCCTTTATACTCGTTGGCATAGT
>NW_021592308.1:0-1252 GCF_001605985.2 Dendrobium catenatum
AAAGACAACATCAACACCCATGACAAGCTCAATACTATCTCGGGCTCCTTCGCCCTTCTCGGCTCTATTGTGCCTCAAGATGCCGGTGTCATCAAGCATCTCCGTAAAGCCGGTGCTATATATCATTCTTGGAAAGGCCAGCATGAGTGAGTGGGACAACTTTCAATCGTTGGGTGCAAAGCCAGGGTGGAGCCCACGTGGAGGAGAAGGTCGAAATCCCTACCCTACATCAGACGGTCTATGTGGGACTAGCAGTGGGTCAGCCATAGCAGTGGCTGCAAATTTGGTGACTGTTTCGCTAGGTACAAATTTAGATAATGCCATCACTTGCCCTGCAGTCATGAACTCAGTGGTTGGCATCAAGCCCACAGTAGGCCTCACGAGTAGATCTGGGATGGTGCCCATCTAGCCCAGGCTACAAACCATAGGGCCAATGGCTCGTACGATGGCAGATGCTGTGACACTCTTGGATTTGATCGTGGGATTCGATCCCCTAGATGCTAATGCGACCAAAGATGCATCAAGGTTTATTCCATTCGATGGATTTCAAAAATCATTGAAAGAAGATGGACTCAGGGGGAAAAGAGTGGGGATTCTACGCCACTCATTCTCAAATAATTACCCCAAGGGAACCATGGAGGCCAACACATTTGAAGCTCATTTTCAAACTATGAGGTGATTAATTTCTCTCCTAGCAAATTATCTTGATTTAAATATCATTTTCTTAATACATTAAAAAAATAATAATTGAATAAAAGACAATGCATACTCAAAATTAAAAATATATAACTGATATTTATAAAATTAGAAAAAAATGGTTATAACAAGTGGTCTAATAATTCTTATGTTTATTTTAAATTTTTTATTTTTAAACAAAAGAATAATTTTCAAATAGTGAGTAATGCTTGATCATTTATTTAAGCCATTCAATAAAGGAAATTACAAATATATCCTCTATTTCAATTGATCAAGCAATGAATATCTATTATGTGAACTATAATATTGATAACATAGAAGATGCAAAAATGGAAACTGAAAGCTATATTCTATTAATTAATTTCTGAAAGTTAAAAATAAGTAATTATTATTGATTATATATTATGATCAATGTATTTGCATGGTGTTTGTATATCAACGATATTGAATTTGAATAATTCAGAAGAATAGGGATTTGAATTTTTTGAAAAAAAATTATTTAAAAAAGGTGTTTTGAAAAAAATCCTTAAAAGGCTCCGCCAGCTCCCTAATGCTC
>NW_021592309.1:0-202 GCF_001605985.2 Dendrobium catenatum
AAAAAATCCATGCATCGTACAAAAAACTTAAGAAGACTCATGTCAGCTTAAAATTAGAACATTCGAATCTACAAAAAGAGCATGAAGTTTTTTTAAAAGATCATGCAACGATTGATTCAAATCACATGGCTCTTCTTGATGAATTTGATGACTTAAACAAAAAGGATTTGGAATTAGTTGATGAACTTAATGCATTAAAAGC
>NW_021592310.1:0-201 GCF_001605985.2 Dendrobium catenatum
GAATGTCAGACGAATCCTTTCACTATTGATATCTGGGACATCACAGTGTGAACAGCCGAAGGGTTCTCTGCCCACACTAGGAGAGTGTGAAAGGACGAAGGGTTCTCTGCCCACACTAGGAGAGTGTGAAAGGACGAACGGTTCTCTGCCAACACTATGGATTGTATAAAAGGACGACGGTTCTCTTACTCACCGGGTAGT
>NW_021592311.1:0-329 GCF_001605985.2 Dendrobium catenatum
GTTCTAAGATCTAGGATCTAGAGAATCCTAAGCTCCAGAATAAGCCTTAAGGTATAGAGTGGATCCTAAGGTCTGGCTCTAGGAAAGGATCTTAAGGTCTAGAGCGGATCCTAGGATCTAGAATTAATCTGACGTTTGGAAAGGCCTTAGTGACCTCATATCAAAAATGAGGTCAACAAATGGACCCCCAATGTGTGTGGAAGAAGGAACTTCTGCTGCACATATTGGCGTTGACTGAATAGAAGTAGAATCTTAAGAGTGTAAAGGAGGGCATCTCCCAACCTTAAGCCTATAGGATGCTAATAGAAGGCTTACACCTATTAGACAAG
>NW_021592312.1:0-428 GCF_001605985.2 Dendrobium catenatum
TTGTGCCCTATCGATCATATCCTATTGATTCATATATTAAGGATTTGATGCCATTAAGGAGCGTATCGGCTCCGGACATAACCGGTATTTTGTGGTGCCATTTGGCGGCAAAACCACTCGGTTCAGAAGGTCCTGGGTCATAACCGTTTATCTTGCGGTGCCATTTGGTGGCGAACCGTCGGTCAGAGGACACGTACCGCGTCCTTACTAGCAGGAGGTTGTTTGAGAATGGATCCTAGTGATATTTTCGTTTAGGCATTTAGCTCTTTTGTAAGCTGAGGTAAAATTTAATTTGTCCACCCCGGCAAACTGTTACGGAGGGTGGATGGATTTTACTTTAAAAAATTGATGGATTTATTTCAATTTTAAATATTTTTTTTTATTTTGGAATTTTTGGAATTTTGGATTTTCGAACATTTGAGTGGAGC
>NW_021592313.1:0-261 GCF_001605985.2 Dendrobium catenatum
AGGATTGTAGAGGAAGTCCTTGGGAGATGAAATGAAATCAAAACCAGCTCTGGGAGGCTATGGGTTAGTAAGAGAATGCTAAGAGCTTGAATGAGTCATTTTGCACACATATCTCAATTCAAACCCTTGGAGCGAAATGGAGGGCAGAGATATATTTGGAAGCATTCAAAGAAGTGAGAAACTTATCCCCATGTGATTAAGAGGTAGGTAAAAGGATAAAGTAAGGAGAATGATGTGTAAAAGACACTTTTCCTTCACATG
>NW_021592314.1:0-357 GCF_001605985.2 Dendrobium catenatum
TAGTTATATATAATATTTATAATTTTTTAATTTAATTTTAATTTATTGAAACTTTTGAACTTTTAAAGCTTAATTAAGGGTTCAATTTTAAATTAATTAAACTATTAGCTTAAAGAGTTTTTAAAATAAATTAGGATTTTCCTTAAGGTAGGGGACGTCACTAAGTTTAAGTGGTTGAAGGTTCATCCCTAATGAATGTACATTTATTTTTCTAATGTTTTTCTAAATTCCCAAGATGCATCCTTAATTTTTTATCCTTAATTGTGCCTAAGTTAAGTAGGTTTGAAATCGATGTTCTACTAACCATTAGACAAATATGAATGAAATGGAATCACACCAATCAAGAATCCTAGAACT
>NW_021592315.1:0-320 GCF_001605985.2 Dendrobium catenatum
AAAAGAATTAATCCAGCTATCATTAAATAAAATGCGACCAATCTTTGCCAAAGCCGACCTCTATTCCAGGTAAACTGATTACCAGAATAACCAATGTCAATAAGATTACAGTTAATAATTATATTATTAAAATCTTCCATGGAATAAGAGTTAGGAGAAGAACCCCCAGAACGCTCAGAAGGAGAGGAGATGGCATTAAAATCACCCCCAACCAACCACGGGCCATGAGACAAACTACAGAAATCAGCTAACTGATCCCACAAAACTTTCCTAATGCCATGAGAAGACGCCGCAAAAAAAAAAAAAGAAGCATAACACTT
>NW_021592316.1:0-228 GCF_001605985.2 Dendrobium catenatum
ACCTACACTTGGAAAAGTTACATGAGAAGCTCCTAAAATAATATAAAACACATCCTAATGATCTTCAGTCTTTAAATTTAGTTTGAGATTAATATAATTTATAATATTATATGCAACATTAATTTAAATACAAATTTAAAAAAAAAAATTATCCAAATAAATTTACATAAGAATGAGCTTCATTCTTCAATTTACTGTGTATTCTAACATATTTTTTTCCTAAATTTT
>NW_021592317.1:0-255 GCF_001605985.2 Dendrobium catenatum
TCGTCCAGTTGGTCGGGGAGCTTGCTGCACAAGAGAAAAATTAACTTTAGTATATCTACCACGTCCTCTGTTTGAGCGAAATCATCCACGACCCAGAGAAGCAGCCATCACTAATTGAGGATCGGTGGACTGAAGAGTTTGGTTTTCACGGGCAGTTTCAGCAGCGATATTTAGTTCCTCACTACACAACAAGGAATAAAAGTCGTCCAGATTCATTAGCTGCAAGTTTGCTCGAATGTAAGTTTTGAACGACTG
>NW_021592318.1:0-555 GCF_001605985.2 Dendrobium catenatum
TCAGAAAGGGAAAGACGACGAAGGAGCGAAGCAACCCGCTCGTGTCTTCCCTTCCTATCGCAAGTCCTCCCGATCGTAGACGATTCCCCGCACATTGAAATCGAAAGTTGAGACGTGCCGAAGCACCGTTCCAAACTTCCGATCCGACAGGAAGCACAGGAGTTGTAGGAGGATAGTCGAACAGCAACGAAGGAGCCAAAGAAGCGACTCGGGCAAGTTCTGCACTCCAGCGAAGCAACGAAGCCGAACATGAAGGGAACGGAAGCCCGATCCTTCGCGGTTCCTGTCGATCGAGTGGAAGAGCCGCGATCCGTCTCGGTCCGTCTGCTCTTTCCCGATCCCACTCGGTGGAGGAGCCGGACCCGTGCCGTTTAAGAGGCTCGGCCTTTTTTGGCAAGTCCAAAAAAAAAAATCTTACCTTTCGACCTTTATTGTCGAACAAAGAAATTTCAAGGAAGCCTTAATTGCTTTCCAATGTCAGAAATTAACTCATCTCAAAGTGTTGATCAAACTGAGGAATCGATGGTGCACCAAGGACGAGGTGACCTTCAAAGC
>NW_021592319.1:0-385 GCF_001605985.2 Dendrobium catenatum
ATAAATATCAATGACATATCACATAAAAACTCATAAGTCATCAGCACTGTCATTATTAAGGGTTCTTCATTTGAATCATCATAACTGCTCCCTCACCTTCCTCTTCTCCTATAGAGTCCAATGTCAGGCATTTACTTCAAGATTTATGAAAGTTTTAATATATATAGCGTGAGGCGTAAGCCTCATGCCAGTGAGGCGAGGCGGGCCTCAACCAAGCTGAGGCGCAAGCCTTATAAAAAAAACTCGAGGCGTAAGCATCGAGGTGTCTTTTACTGGAATTGCGCAAAGGCGGGCCTCAAGACGAGCCTCATATTGCGCAATTTTAAACCATGGTTCTTTCTATTAAGATATGTAAGAATTTGATTCCTTATTGGGTTTCTTTTGT
>NW_021592320.1:0-462 GCF_001605985.2 Dendrobium catenatum
GGTATGATATTTATTATGTATCGTACTGTACGATACAATTGTTCGTACAGTGCGAATTTTTTTGGTCAAAAGTCGTACTGAGGCCTTAGGACGATCGAAATTCGCCTGATCGTACTATACGATACCTATCATACTGTACGATTTGACTGCCTTTTCCCTAAATGAGCGGTCAGAATATTAATTGTCTATCGTACTGTACGATTCTAGATCGTACTGTACGATTTCCATAAATTCCTATAAATACCCTTGCCTAGGCCGTTCAATTCACTCAATCCTCTCCTCACTCAGCCTTCACTTAGTTTTTGTGCCCTCTTGCAATGTCTAAACGAGGTCGGATGACTGCTGCAAGCTCGTCCTTGTCGAGTCGCCAACCTGATCGCTTTCCGAATAGTGAGAATGAGGAAGCCTACCACCGATACAAAGCGTGCAAAATTTCCCCTTCAAAAATGCTTAATTAGGCCG
>NW_021592321.1:0-214 GCF_001605985.2 Dendrobium catenatum
TTCACAGCCCAGGAGATAAGAGTTTGACCGAGGAATGTACAATAGCCGCTTGTTGATTTTCTTGAAGAGGGGTCACCAGCCCAGTCGGCGTCGGAGAAGGTGCGAAGTTTGAGGTCTGATTTTGTTATTGGGAGACCGTAATCCAATGTGCCTTTGATATACCTGAGAAGACGTTTGAGAAGGTAAGTGTGATCCGGTAAAGGATTATGCATGT
>NW_021592322.1:0-387 GCF_001605985.2 Dendrobium catenatum
ACCTTCCTGGACTAGGATCCACATACAATAATCAAGCGACTGTAAGAAAGTAGACATGCGTGTTTTCCAAAAATCAAAAGGTATATTGTCAAACAGTGGAGGTCTAGTTATGGAGTAACCCTCAGGTGTGTTTCAGTTTCTGAATGTAGCAATCTACGTTAATCAAAAAGTAGTTTAAACTTATTATTTTGAAACAGAGCTCTGATACAACTTGTTGAATCTAGTAAATAGGTTGTTAGACCTAAGTTAATGTCCCAAGGCTACCAAGAGGGGGGGGGGTGAATTGGTAGTTTAAAAATTTAAACCCACTTTGAATTTAAGTTGAACTGAAATGAAATTTTTTTTTTAAGTTTTTCTAGAAAATGTTTTTCAACCACAGAGTTTTTA
>NW_021592323.1:0-325 GCF_001605985.2 Dendrobium catenatum
ATGTTTATGCAGCTGAAATAGAAAATTACAAAGGTCTAATGTGTTTGACTTCTGAGAAGAGAAATTTTCTGCTAGAATGTTTGAAAAAATTCTCTAAAAGGTAAAAAATTGCAACTTTATTTTTGTTTGAAGATCTGTATACGTATGATATGCGTGTGGTATGCGTATGATATGCGTGGGTTATGCTTATGATATGCGTGTTGCATCTGTATGATATATATGCTTATGATATGCGTGTTGAAAATTACAAAGTTCATATTTAGATTATTAGATAGCATTGTTGATGAAGTTGGAGAACATTTGGTTGTACAAATTGTGACAGATA
>NW_021592324.1:0-346 GCF_001605985.2 Dendrobium catenatum
TTAATAAAAGCAGAGTACCTTCATTATTTTCACCCTTATGGTAAAGGCAGAGAGCCTTGATACAATGTTGAAAATCTTCCATCAAAAGTCCTAGAGGAGATGGGCAAAAATTTGATGAAGAAAAAGAGATCATTACTATGGCTAACCTTGTGAATCCCTCAAAAATCCCCCCAGTAGATCTCTCACACTTCTCTCTCACAAACTCTTCCAAACACTCACATTCAATGGACACTCTCAAGAGAAATTTATAGCAAAGTTATTGAAAGTAAGTTTTTAGGACTTCTTATATGAAAAACACAAGGAGAAAATTGTGCAAAAATTGAAAATTATAAGTGAACTGACTTCA
>NW_021592325.1:0-318 GCF_001605985.2 Dendrobium catenatum
ATGTTTCATTTTTTGTTTTAGGTTTTATTTGGGACAGCAATTTTCTAGTAAAAATTTTATTTTTTTACAAAAAGCTGCTTTATGAAACTGTAAGAAAGCCGTTTCAAATGAAGCCTTAGATAGGATAAATTATTACATGCGGACACCAGACGTAGAGTTATATTCAGATTCCAATGAAAATATGACGCGTGGACTAGTGTATTACTGGGTATTAGTGTGTATTGGTATGTATTAAAATAAATTATATTTATCTTGTTAACTAATGAGCTGGTTTGTTTAAAAAATATTAAAATAAAATATATTTAAATTATATTACGA
>NW_021592326.1:0-212 GCF_001605985.2 Dendrobium catenatum
TCGTGTCAAATATTGACAGCCCTACTATACATCTTATGTAAAAATTTTTTATATGCATGTCAATTTGTTACTTCATAGTAATAAAAAACTGACATGTCATCCTTTAACATATTATTTTGATATTATATAAAAAGTTCGTTTAACATTTATTTTCACTTCACACGATCATTGCATGAGACTTATGCCTCAAAACGCCTTGGGACTTACTCCTC
>NW_021592327.1:0-272 GCF_001605985.2 Dendrobium catenatum
AAACAACTCAAATAATAAAATCCTATAAGATATATTAAAGTCACATAACCCTCTTCACACACTTTAGATGGTTTGCTAGGACAACTAATTCTAGTTTTAGGCTAAGTTGTTGGTTTTCTTTGATTTTCTAGGAGCACTCCACTTAGAGGGTATTCTTATTTTTTGTATTCACTTTTTTAAATCTATATGTCATTAATGGGGGTGCTGGAGTAAACTAAATAATTATGAAAATGATTTAGGGCTCTATCAATCCCTAATTAATTCTTAGGTGT
>NW_021592328.1:0-360 GCF_001605985.2 Dendrobium catenatum
AACAATTAAATTAGTTTATAAAAATTTTCTTGATAAATGGGTAAAAAATGTATGATATGAAAAATATTGAAAAGCTATGTTTTATGATTTGATATGATAATTTGAAATGTATGATATATTGAAATGATTGATATGAATCATAATGTAATACTAAGATGTGATACTAAAATGTGATATTGACCATATCGAAAAGATGTACTATAATAATATCGTTCTTATGAAAAATTATATACCATTTGATATCAGATATACATGATAAGATAACCCCACATGATAACCTCAAGGTTCATTGATTCTTTGATGGTGATCATATGGAGCTAGAGACTGATTAAGAGTTATAAAGAGTCAGGGAGACTGATC
>NW_021592329.1:0-224 GCF_001605985.2 Dendrobium catenatum
GTCCACCATGGTTATTCATATTCATGAGGAATTTTATTTGTTGTTTAATAAATAATTTGATATGAAAGCTTCGTTTGAGACGGCTTTCTCACTACTTCTTAAAGTAGCATTTTAGTATAAAAATTAAAAAATTTATACTAAAAAACTGGTTTAAGAAGCAACAAGAAAGACTTACCAAACGAAGTCTAAATTTGGTGATAATTTATGTATCATTTAATGAACTT
>NW_021592330.1:0-280 GCF_001605985.2 Dendrobium catenatum
CCCAGGTATTTTAAAGGCTAGAAACTTTGAGTGAACCCCGTAACATTCTTAATAGCCATAATACGATCAGAAGGAATACTTTTATCCTAGATAAAATAACACTTATGCTTACTAAAAGCAAAACAACTAACCGACTCAAACTGGTCAAA
The DNA here is from genome assembly GCF_001605985.2 of Dendrobium catenatum. Lineage (NCBI taxonomy): Eukaryota > Viridiplantae > Streptophyta > Magnoliopsida > Asparagales > Orchidaceae > Dendrobium > Dendrobium catenatum. Next base: position 150 of record NW_021592330.1, read on the forward strand.
GAAACTCACTATCTCATTAATCCTATTCATTTATAAATTCAAGAATTCAAAAACATAATGAAATCATCAACAAAATATAAATGAGAGATTTTATTGCCACCTAAAGTTCTGAAGTAGAGAATAGGACATTT
>NW_021592331.1:0-251 GCF_001605985.2 Dendrobium catenatum
ACGCTGTGCTCGGCAAGTCGCCTATTGCTGTTGCTCATCCGTCAGTTGGTTCCAGCAATTCAAAGACAGCGGCTGGGGATACTCCGACTGTTGGGGTGGTCACGCCGTGCCCCAGCTCCAACCCGTCGAGCACGGGTAAGTTCTCTGGGATGGTGACACCTGGGGATGCTGAGCTGCCATTGTCAGCGTCTTCGTCATGACCGAACATGGGTGGGGATACTTCTGGAATGACCGACCCTACGGACGATGAA
>NW_021592332.1:0-347 GCF_001605985.2 Dendrobium catenatum
ACATTTATAAATATGAGGAATACTTTACATGATATCCTAGATACATTCTACATTGAATCTTCAATTTTACAAGCAACCTAGATACATTTTACTTTGTCTTTTTTTTTACTTGAGCAATGCTGATGTAATGCATGTATGTAAGCAAGGTGCACTATGAATTAAAGTGTATAAAGATGCATCTACGTCATCCAGAGTACATAAAAAAATAAATAAACACATCAAGAATACCCTCCAGGCAAGATACACGCATCACATTATGAGCGGAGCGAGGCAGCTCGTATTAGGGCTTTTACCAGCGGTTTTTCGGCGGTCTGGACCGCCGGAAAAAAATCACTCAACGGCGGTTT
>NW_021592333.1:0-867 GCF_001605985.2 Dendrobium catenatum
CAGCACTTCTTTTGAGATTATTGGTTTTTCTGACTCTGATTTTGCAGGAGGCAAGGTTGATAGAAAGAGCACTTCTGGAACTTGTCAATTCATTGGACAATCTTTGGTCTCTTGGTCTAATAGAAAGCAAAACTCTGTTGAACTTTCCACTGCTGAAGCTAAATACATTGCCCTTGGAAGTTGTGTGGCCCAAGTTCTTTAGTTCAAACAACAGGTATTGGATTTAGGAGTTCCGGTAAGCACTATCTCAATTTTTTATGACAACACTAGTTTTCTAAGAATTCTATCCAACATTCAAGAACTAAGCACATTGACATTAGACATCACTTCATTAGAGATCATGTGACAAAGGGGGACATTGAGGTAAACCATGTGTCAACTTAAAATCAACTAGCCGATATCTTTACTAAACCACTGGCCATCGATACTTTCAGTTCTTTAAGGACCAGGTTGGGTGTGATTGACATAAATTCTTGAAACCTTTTTTTTATTTTGTTTTTATTTTCCTTGTTTATTGTTTTAGCTTTTTAGTATGTTTCACATTTTTTTACTTTTGTCTCCAAAATCATCGCTAATTTGGTATTATATTCCTTGTCCTTACTTTTGGAAATTTGTAGTCAATATATTTTTATCTACTTAATCTTTTAGATGGTAGGAATATTTTTGTGATTGTGTCTCTTTCTCTAACCTATTTTAGTGACATAGTTTTCTTTTTTAATCAAAAGTCTACCTCAAATTAAAGATTGTTTATGGAATTGAGATCTTTTCTTAAGCTTTTTTAACCAAATCTATCTTATACTTATAATGTTTAAAGTTTTTTTGTCACATCAAGATTTCTCGTTACCCTTGTCTTTGATTATTAATTCT
>NW_021592334.1:0-244 GCF_001605985.2 Dendrobium catenatum
ACCTAGAAGAACTGTGAAAGCATGCATTGCATATGGCATTAGCTGTGCGCTCATCAAACAACACTTTTCTTCAATGAAGATCACAAAGAACAACAAGTGATCTCCTTGCTCATTGTTCTTCATCTCCCTAACAAAAAAAAATTAAAACAATCAGCAAGAAAAATTATGGAAATGCTCATAAGCATATGAAACTATCAAGTAGGATAAACAACCATCAATTTTTTTCTTTTTAATTGATAAACAT
>NW_021592335.1:0-342 GCF_001605985.2 Dendrobium catenatum
AATAGAATGTCTGTATCAATTAATAGCAATCAATAGCTTCAATTAATTCCATAAGGGATTCGTGTCAGAACGTACTCTTGCAAATCAGTCAATCCAATTATATTCAATGACACTACGACAGATTCAATAATGACGACGTACGATGCTACAGTAGGGAAATCATCTCAATCAATAAAGCACTTTCCAGTCAATTATATCTAACAGCAGAGAAAATCCATCGAACAATCGAATCAACCCAATAAATCAACCTAGCAATTGAAAACAAATCTATACAATGAAATCATCAAGTCAATTGAACTCAAATAAATACAATCAGCTTCATAAAGGAAATCTATTCTACGA
>NW_021592336.1:0-226 GCF_001605985.2 Dendrobium catenatum
AGAATACGTGTTATCTGGTATATAGTAGCAGCAATGGGCTTAGGATATTGGTAAAAATTGGATTCGAAAATTGGGTTTGGATTTGAGAATTTGGAAAGATCTGAAAAAGTTTGATATTTAAAATATGGAATTTTCACCATCTTGTACTTAAAGCGTATGGTGGGGGAATGGATGATAGACCCGATCAACATCCCATGGTTCCGTCGTCCCGGGCCATCGTGGTCCC
>NW_021592337.1:0-203 GCF_001605985.2 Dendrobium catenatum
CGGGCACTCTGCTCAATTGTGGTTTGAACTTAAATGACAATTCCCAACATTATAAAATACTCCTCTAGTAGGGTCGATCTTGGACCCAGTATAGAGTGTAATTTTGTTGAAAAGGCTTCAAAGGAAAAGATGCCTATATGCAAGGACTTACACATTTCTCAAGGAAAAGATTTGATTTCTATCAGGAGTAGAAGATTCGTTCA
>NW_021592338.1:0-293 GCF_001605985.2 Dendrobium catenatum
GACATCATCCTAGGAGTTGTTTTAACTAGTTTTACACATTGTTGCATGCATGCTATAATTTAAATCAGTTTAGTTACATTTTATGCTTGCTGTCCACTGCATTCCTGCATGCATTTAGAGGTTGTTAAGCTTGTTTATCAATGGTTCAAGTGCTGTCCTTAACCTAGCCGCTTCATTAGTTGTCTAGGTTACTTAAACATTTTATGGTTTGCTGTCCACACAAAATCTGCACCATTTAGTAACCATTTGGGCTAGTTTTAGGACTCTTTCACTTGCTGTCCACGCTCTACAGT
>NW_021592339.1:0-1779 GCF_001605985.2 Dendrobium catenatum
CTTGCATCATTTAAATTTCAAAATACAAACTAATACTTTCATATAATTTTATACTATAATCAAAGTTTTATTAACTGTCTGTTTATGACAGTTTTTTTTACCTTATTTTATTTTTTAAATAACAATCAATATTTCATTTAACTAGAATTTTATTGATGTTCTCTCATTATTTATAAAAAATATAAGTAAATAAAAGGCTTTTTTTACAACTAGAATAGTTAAATTATTTTTCATGCAATAACTTAGCAGTCAACTTAAGAAAAGTTACAGCAATCTCAAGCTTCATTTGGGGTGACTTTCTTACAACGTTTTAAAGCAAATTTTTAATCTAAAAAATTTTTAAAATAAATATTTTATGATCAAAATTATTTTAAAAAATAAAAAAAAACTATTTCAAATAAAACCTCATATATACCCTAAATGAATAGAAAATCAATATATTTTCAAGTATACGAGTGATTGTTCGTACTGCTCTCAATACAATATAAACGTAAAAAAGTGACTTCCCTTATAAAAATCGCTCTCCTTTCTGTGCGGGCCCCACCAACTTTCCCCGACTCCAACGGCTCTTTTCTCCGTTGCATCCACGCGTACCTCTGCAACACCAGCCGACTATAGCAAATTTAAATTATAACGAGTCAATTTTAGATTAATTAATTTTCTAAACTCCCTTTCTTCTCAATTAGCTGCATTCTCTATATATATATATATAGAAAACAGAGGAGATTGATCGAGCTAAACAAAGCAACAACAGATACTACAAAGATTACTCCATTTGATTTGACTGCATTCAACCTTTAATCCTCGTCTTCCTCTGCTACTCCGCCTCTTTTGTTTTTTTACTTAATTCTATAGAGAAAACTGCGGCAATCTTCCTTTAGGAAGAAGTAAAAGGCCAGAAGATAAACAAGTATTTATTCCTCTTCCTCTTTCTCACTCTAGAACGATTCTTCCTACATTTCTATCGCCAATTTATCACCCATTACTTGGCAAATCTTCTTCCTATGATTTCTTATTTTTGAAGGTTTCACAAAAATTTCTTGTGTGTGTTGGTTGAGGAAGAGCTCGCGACCTAGACAGGTAATTATTCTTACTGTGGTGTTGATTCGTATTCTTCTGTTATTACTCTAGGGTTGGGGTTTTTGGTGGAGGTTTTGATTCTTATATTTTTATAACTTGAATGCTGTTATTGATGTTTTGGGTGTTGGATTAGGGTTGAATTCCTGATGTTCATTTGAAATCTGATTAGAATTTGATTGGAGTAACTGCATTTACCTCATAAAGCATGTGGGTATTTTGGGGACATACTATAGCTCCTTGTAGTTTAGATCACTTTTTTCTTAAGTATGTAAATTTTAAATTTTGAGCTTCTAGAGCCATCAGCTAGGATGGAACTAGAAGCTAGTTGTGATATCTTACCAATTACCATGCCCAAGCTTTTAACCCTAACAAATTCATAAATTATTTGAGTAATTTGAGATATTCTAAAAGAGATTTATGAAATATGATCAATTTGAATGGCTGATCGAACTGTTAACCAACTGATTTTTCTCTTTTATCTGCTCCCATTTTTCGTAATGAAAAATAATTCTCATATAGTTAACTAACGAAACTTTCAAAGCATTTCTTTCTTGCTTTGAAAATATTCTCCATAAATGATATTCAATTTTAAATATTATAATAATATAAAATTTTCCAATAACATTAAATAAGTATATTGAAATATTTATTTCTAAATCTTGTTATTAAAAAATACTTTAATTTTATAATCTGAAAGAA
>NW_021592340.1:0-542 GCF_001605985.2 Dendrobium catenatum
TAGAGAAAAAGAATGTTTGCTATCATCAAAATCATAAACCATAGATCTGCAACACCTTACTCATTATTTTAGAAAAATCATCATATAGCCTTTTATCATAAGATCCAAAAATTAAATTATCGATATAGATTTGAACAATAAGTAAATCATCTCCTACTTTTCTCAGGAAAAGGGTGATGTCTACACTCTCCTTACAAAAAAACATTTCTAGTAAGAATGTGCTAAGTGTTGCAAACATACTTTCATGACCTGTGTTTTGAGGATTGACAAATACTATTTATTCTCTTGGACTACTTGTTTCTTCTAACTTTTTAGGAATCAAAGATCGGACGAACAAACGAAGCCAATTCAAGATTGCATAGATTTAGGGTTGAGTCAGTCTGTACTTTTGTTTTTCAATTGTTGAGATTACTTGTAATGGTTAAAGAGACTGATTCTAAGTAACCCTACACACACACTTGAGAGACTTAGAATTTTTATTTTTACTCATATCGGCCAGGACAAGTTTTTACATCGGCCTGGATGATCAGGCTTAAAACAGA
>NW_021592341.1:0-1174 GCF_001605985.2 Dendrobium catenatum
TAGAGCTTGATCGGGAGAGGCTTTCTCGTGTGAGCAGCGATCGTGAATGGAAGAAGAGAAGGCGTCGGTCGTATTTTATAGGCATGAATGGGATCATTGTACGAGGCAGCTCGCAAGATTTTTGCAAGATTTACGGGGCTTGGACATAAGCGGCGCCGATTTCAGCTGGATTTCGGGGATGCCTTCGACGGATACGAGGTAAGGAGCGGGATTTACGGAAGCGACACTGCCAGCGGGATTCTTGGATCCGATAGGTTCCTGGTATGATTTTGATTCCTCATTCTTCTTCTTTGGGTATAACACTAAGGTCAATAAATGCCCCCCAATAAATGTGGTTCGCGTCTAGAGCGAATCACATTTGTTGTAAGCTGATTGACCCTGTGGATCTCTAGATATTTATTCTAGATGTCACACTAAGGTTCTCATTTAGTGGATCTCCAAACGCTTTCTTGGATGTCACACTAAGATTATCATTTAGTGAATCTCCAAAAATTTATTTGGATGTCACACTAAGCTTCTTTCTCCATAGATCTTTGATAGTCCCTCTTTATGCCTTTGTAGATCCCTTAGATGCACTTGTAGTCAAGAAGCTGCTTCAGAATTTCTACAGTTACTTTTGGGCTCAGGTACACTTTCTTCCCTTCTCTTTTTTTTGTTTTGATTTTGTGCTCGTACTGATACTGCTTTGTATTTTGTGCAGGTTACTACAAGAAGAGGATCCGAGCTTCAGCCAGTTTACTGCTTCAGGAGATCTCAGTTTTGGTACGTTTTTACTTTGTTTGTACTGTTCTTTTCTTTCTTTAGCTGCTTTTTGACACCCCTTTTTCTTTGTTCTGCGCAGATTTCGAGAGGAACTGGATACTTGTTCACGAGCCACCTCAGGAGACTTTTGCTTCAGGCACGACTTTTCTTTTTGTAGCCTCTTACATATATTCTTTATAGTTCTTTTTTCTGCTGACTTCTCTTTTACTTCGTGTAGGTCCTAGAAGTGCAAGGTACCTGGTCTTTGGAAGGAGCAGAATAAAGCTGTCGGCTTCCTCTACAGGCGTAGTTTAGGAGACATATCGTAGTCCTCTGTGAAGGACATTATACTTTTCTTTTTCTTTCAGCTGATGTACAATTGTAAAAAGATGATACTTGTAGACTTGTATATGAATTCTAAATGAATAAAATA
>NW_021592342.1:0-558 GCF_001605985.2 Dendrobium catenatum
CGTACCCCACGAGCGGTGCTCCTTCGGAGGTCCACACTTCTGACGTATTAATTCGTCGAAGATACATGTCATTGCCCATTGGTAGGTGGCATCAGCATTTTTCAGGCCAAATGACATGACGATGTAGCAGAATATGCTGATGGGCGTTCTAAATGTTGTATGATTCTCATCTTTATGTGCCATCTTAATCTGGTTGTAGCCTGACGATCCATCCATAAATGAGAACATATCAAAATTTGATGTACTATCCACTAAGAGTTAGGGCACAGGGAGTGAAAAGTCATCTTTTTGGTACGCCTTATTGAGGTCCCTGAAATCGATGCAGATACGAATCTGACCAATCTTTTTCTTTACCGGGACGATATTGGCAATCCAATCAACATATTCTTCTTCTCGTATGAAGCCTGCCTTTATGAGTTTCTTCGTTTCTACGATCACCTGTTCTTCAATCTCAAATCTCATTCTCCTTGTAGCTTGCTTGATGGGAGTTACATCTTGTTTAATTGATAATTTAAGAACTGCCACATCAAGGGATAAGCCTGGCATCTCAGCATATGT
>NW_021592343.1:0-271 GCF_001605985.2 Dendrobium catenatum
AAAATGGACTGATCTGAACCTGCAATTTTCTGGGTCAGATTTCGGTTCAAATCAGATTTTGACACCTCTAGTGGTGGCGGTGAAGACAAGATGATGGTGGTGATGCAATTAGTGGATCGATGCCAGTGAATGATGGTGAAAGTAAAATAATTAAAAATATTTTTGAGAATGTCTTAAAATGATTTAATGCATTTAAAAAAATATTATAAAATATTAATAAAATATATTTTTTAAAAATAGGAAACTAAATAAAAGAATCATGCCAAGCTTT
>NW_021592344.1:0-200 GCF_001605985.2 Dendrobium catenatum
TTGATCTCCTCTTTGATAGACTTGATTGCAAGTGATTTTAATTGGCCAATATCCCAATGAATAAGAGATTTACCATATGCATAAAGGAATCTACCTTTATTGTCTCTAAAGACAGCTGCTATGCTCGTTTTGTATGAAGAAGAAAGAGAAGCATCGACATTTTCTTTTATCCAATTGGGTGGTGGAGGATGCCAAGTATT
>NW_021592345.1:0-236 GCF_001605985.2 Dendrobium catenatum
TAATAGATTGTTTCAATTTTAAATATTTGGATTTTTTATTTTGTGGAGTTTGGATTTTGTGGGTATTTGGGTGTAGCTTAAAATGCATTTGAAGGTGTTTGTGAACCCCTTCGGTTGAGATATTCGTTCAACACGACCATCATTGGGGTGAATTTAAAGTCGCTTATATTTTTGTAGGAATTTGAATTTTGTGAAGGTTTGGAAGCATTTAAAATTATTTGTGAACCCCTCCGGTT
>NW_021592346.1:0-250 GCF_001605985.2 Dendrobium catenatum
ATTAACTCCTTTTTTCTCTAGAACTCTCTAGCGACTTCTACTGGAGCTTTATAATTTATCTTCTCTAAATCAATAAATATTATATGTAGATCCTCCCAATTCTCTCTATACTTCTTTACATCAAACCTCTCTCAAGAAATGTATAGCTTCCATAGTAGACCTAGCCGGCATGAATCCAAATTAATTTTGAGAAACATCAATATCAAACCGTAATCTATGCTCAACACCTCTCCCTCATAGTTTTAATGTA
>NW_021592347.1:0-250 GCF_001605985.2 Dendrobium catenatum
GCATGCTCTACCACTAGTAGATCTAATCCTAAGGGAATGAGGAAACTTAACCTTAAGGAGAAGAAGACTGGATTGATCGTACAGGAATGAAGAAATCCTAACTATGGAGGATTGAATTTAAGTTTTGATACTAGGGTAGTGCCAAGAGGGCGTACTCTACCACTAGTAGGTCTAATCCTAATGGAAGGGGGAAACCTAACATTAAGGAGAAGATAGGTCGAATGATCATATAGGAAGGAAGAACTCCTAA
>NW_021592348.1:0-311 GCF_001605985.2 Dendrobium catenatum
GCCTAATGCAGACTTGTCAATGACAAATAGCTTATTATAGCATAAAGGTCTCTTGGAGTCATAGTACATGGCACATGTTGTAGTGCATGCTATTTTAGACAACATAAAATATAAAAAAATCATGAATAAGTATGAAGCTAAATTGATGTGAAACCACAAGGAATTGCATTAGATATTATAAAGAAATTGATTAAGCTTTGTAATATAAACTAATGTTTCACAAGATTGGGTGGTTAGAATTTAAGACTATCAATAATGTAAGGGCAACAATTACAATGTAGAATAGCAATCACTTGAAAACAATTTCATCC
>NW_021592349.1:0-318 GCF_001605985.2 Dendrobium catenatum
TTTGAATGCAAGAAGCCTGGACATGTGAGAACTGATTTCCCTACGCTTAAAGATAACTCAAGCAAAGAAAAGGGTGAGGAGAAACCTAAGCCAAGGAAGGACAAGATGAGAGTACAAAAGCATTTTGGGCGGATTCTACATCGGATTCATCAGAGACAGAACCAGAAGATGAAACATCAAAATTGTGCTTGATGGCAGACAGCAATCCTAATCAAGAAGAGGTATGTGAACTTTTCTATGATCAACTTCTTGAAGTTTCAGAAAAAATTCATGCATCATATGGGAAATTAAAGAAAACACATGCTAGCTTGAAATTAG
>NW_021592350.1:0-297 GCF_001605985.2 Dendrobium catenatum
GTGAGAGGGAGCCATATGGTTGTATAGTTGAAAAAAACTAATACTAAGAAACAAGGTACATTACTCTTGTAGCAAGTAGACTTCAAATTCTCATTGCAACAATTATGGAATTTAATATAAACTTTATATGTGCTGGGTTGAAATATTATGAGCTAATTCTAAGAAAATAATAGAGAATTCTTTTTGTTCATATTGGAGCCCTCCTTATAGACATGTTTTGCATGAAAACTAAAATAATAGAAAATAAAATAATCAGAACTTCATCATTGCACATGATTTGTATATCCAACGAGTATT
>NW_021592351.1:0-286 GCF_001605985.2 Dendrobium catenatum
CAAAGAAAATACCGGTAAAAACCAAGAGTTCGCCGGAGCGGACTGCTGGGTACTTCGGGTGGAGCCTCTCCTAGGTCTCCATTCTCTCTCTAGCTCTCAAGCAAGAAAAGAAGAACAAAAATCTCAGAAATTTTCATTAATCAAACATCCCCTCATTACATAAGAAATGGCCATATATATAGGTCTCAAAATGACAACGGAAACAAAAGACTAAAATGCCCCTTGGGCTACAATAGAGACCAAATACCTATAAGGGTAAAAATGGAAAAACTAAAATAAAATAAAT
>NW_021592352.1:0-1564 GCF_001605985.2 Dendrobium catenatum
TGTCAAGCTATTTGAGCCCAATGTTAAAACTAATTTCGAGAAGCTGCAATGGTCCATTGTTGTGAAGGTGTTTGGGAGTCACATCCCGATACAACTGATACCGGCTGAGCTGAGACGTTAGTGGATGAAGTTTTGAAAGTTTCATCTCACGAGCCTTGGTTCTGATTAGGTATTATGCTCTTTCTTCTCTAAGGATTCCATGGAGAATGTTTTATCGGGAGGTCCATGGTTTGTCAATGGGCATATAATTGGGCTGGATAAGTGGAATTTTGATTTCAATCCCAACTCACTCAAAGGGCTGTCTTCTCCAATATGGATTAGGATGCCAAGTTTGCCGCTTTACTACTTGGATGAAGTCAATGTTTCAAGGATAGCTTCTTCTATTGGATATCCCATTTTGATGGATGGAGATATGTTCCAGAGGGGGAGGAGAGAATTTGCCAAGATTTGTGTCTGCATTCAGCTTGACTGACAATTGCCAACTAGTTTTTGGGTGGAAGGAATAAATGGAAAATTTTTTCAAAGAGTGGAATATGAGAAAATTTCCAACTTTTGCTATAAGTGTGGTCGGATTGGCCATTTGAAGGAAGCTTGCAAGATTGTTGAGAAGAATGTAGGGTCAACAGCGAACGCTGATCAATGTGGAGCGACAGTTAAAGAGAAAGGCATTACTACCAAGGAAGGCCCAGCTTTGAGTTCCTGGTTATTAGTCAATAACATAAGATATAAAAAAAGGAACTTGGGAATGTCTAGAATGAAATATATTCCAAAGGAAGGAGGCTCTCTGAAATATGCTAATAGGGATAAATCAAATAATGAGATGTATAAGGGAAGAAATGTGATGAGCCTGGAAGACAGACAAAGGGTCTTGGGTACTCAGGGAGATGATAATTTGAAGAAAGACAAGTAAAAAATGTAAGAGGGTGCTAGCAATCCTGCTGAAGTTCGAAGTTCAGTTGAGGATGTTGTTAATTTTATTGAAGCTCCTGTGGATGACAGTAATCAAGCTAGAGGTATGATGGAATTCAGAGAACCTAAGGGAAATCTAGAGGTTGATTCATCCCAGGAGGTCTTATTTACATTGGGTAATAAATTTGAAGTGCTTAACTCCATATGCGATGGAAATAGTAGATTGGAAATTCAGGATGATTCTAAGGAAGAGGCTGTGGAAGAAAGAGAACTGGTGGAGATTCTAGAAAATTGTCAAACTAATAATAAAGTTGAAGCAGCAATTTATAGAAATAAGAAGAGCATTGAAAGTCAAGATGGGGAGAAGACTAATCTGAGCAATGATATGGCTTATATTCAAAAAAAAAAAAGTTGGAAAAAGAGCTGAGAAGGGGTGGGGGCCTTTCCCCATTCTTATCAAAATGAGTGCTATTAGTTTTTGGAAATGTAGGGGGGCTAATAAGAAGGAGGCCTCCTTGTATTTGAAGGAATATAATAAAGAATGGGATGTATTTTTTGTGGGGATTGTTGAAACTAAAATATCTTTGCTTTCTAAGGAAGAGTTTGTCAAGTTTTTGGGTGAAGCTTGGGAGTATTTTCTTCTGCCGTATAGAGG
>NW_021592353.1:0-249 GCF_001605985.2 Dendrobium catenatum
TTCATGTTTTCAGTTTTGAATTTCATTACTCCTTTCAGTTTTCTTTTGGTCACTGCTGAACTGATATTTTATACTTTATTTTTTGTTTGGAAAATTTGTAATCAGTGATTAACATCCCTAAATCAATTAAAGGAAGAAATAATGTTGATAATTTCCCTTCCTCTAACTCCTTTAAAGGTGCAAGTTTATTTTCAAAGAAAAAATCTTTTTCAAATTAAAAATAAGACTTTGAAATTGAGATATTTTTTA
>NW_021592354.1:0-318 GCF_001605985.2 Dendrobium catenatum
TCTTGAAGTCGGCAGCCAGTTAAAAAAAAAAAACTAATATTTTGTTTTGGGTAGATTTCTTACAACTTTCTAAAGTCACTTTTTTACTAAGAAAATTTTATACTAAAATGTTTGAGGCAATTTTTTATTACAATTTTTTTTAAATGAATCTGTACTGAAATTAGTTTTAGAAAGCAGCAAAAAAGTTGTCTCAAACAAAAGGACAGTTTTCTTATTATTTTCTAAAACGGTTTTTTAACACAACAACAACATCAAGCCTTTGTCACACTACATTTTGTCAAAATTTTCAATTTTTTTAATTGATTTATAAAGCAGTAA
>NW_021592355.1:0-566 GCF_001605985.2 Dendrobium catenatum
TCTTCATTTCGTTCTTTCTTCTTCTACGAACTCCTTGCATCCGTCGGGTCTAGATATCCAAATAAAAAGAAACTCATCCGTAAAAGGGGTATTTTCTTTTCTATTTGGATATTAAAATCATTCTAATTTAGTTTTCCAAATAAAAGAGAATAATCCTTTAAGGTATATTCTTCTTTCTTTGGATTCCAAATTGGATGTGATATCCTATTTTCAAAATCACTTTCACATTTTTAAATTTTAATACTTACATTTGCATTTACATTTACATCACAGAAAGAAAAAGAAAATCTAGACCACCTGCAGGGTTATGCTAAGCAAAAATCATCCCAAGCAGTTATATATATGTATTTAAATTAAATCAATCAGCCACACTTGGCCACACTCCTTTTTATTTGGGGGTTAAGCAACTGGAGCACATGTAGCATTTATATCATTATTAATTAATTAGCCCCCTTTACTGCCCTGCACGAGTGTGGACACCTGTAGAAAATTTTATTAACAACCAGATCGCTCCTAACTTATGGGTAATCCTATGTTGCACGGATACTCCTATTTACGAGGCGTGC
>NW_021592356.1:0-477 GCF_001605985.2 Dendrobium catenatum
AGAGAGAGATTGGAAAGAACGAGAGGCGAGAGAGAGATAGGAGATGAGAGAAGGAGAGAAAGCGAAGGAGAGTAGAGAGGGAAGAGAGAGAGATAAAGTGAGAGACCGAGAGAGAGAGAGAGCGAGAGAACAGAGATAGAGTGAGAGAAGAGAGAGAGAGAGAGAGAGAGAGAGAGAGTGAGAAGAATAAGATGTAATAGGTAGAGCGAGAGAGAGAGAGAGATAAAGAGGGAAAGAGAGAGAGACGGAGAGAAGAGAGAGAGAGAGAGAGAAAGATATATAGAGAGAGAGACAAAGAGAGAGAGAGTAGAAGAAGGAGAGAGAGAGATAGAGAGAGAGAGGAGAGAGAGAGAGAAATAGAGAGAGAGGAGAGAGAGAGTGAAAGAGAGAGGAAGAGAGAGATAGAAGGAGAGAGAGAAGGAGAGAGAGAGGGAGAGAGAGAGGGAGATAAGGAGAGAGAGAGAAAGTGAGAGTGAG
>NW_021592357.1:0-648 GCF_001605985.2 Dendrobium catenatum
TGCTGTCCAGAACAGTTCCTGCACTTTTCAGAGACATCTAAGTGACCTGAAAACTGTCCAAAGTTGCTGTCCAGTGAAATAAACCTTCCCGTAACTTTTAGGCAACTTATCTCCTTGTTGTAAGTTGCTGTCCACAGCCAACCAGCAACTTATAGAAGCTCTAGGAACCTCCTTAGTGTCTAGGTGCTGTCCACCACCCCAACACTTCCCCTAGCGACCTCTAACCTTTACCCATGGATCCAGAGCACATGCAAGCTACTCTAGACCTTATAGTGGGGCAACTCGGCACGTTGACACAACAAATATGCAACACCCAAACTGATTTAGTAGACTTTAGGCGCCATACGAGTGACCGTCTAGATAACATCGAGCGTATTGAGAATCCCGCTATCTATACACCTTCAAGACCGCACTCGCCCTATGGAGATGATAACAGAACTGAGTTTGAACAGCCCCGAGATAATGGCCCTCTTCGAGACCATTACCATCATAACCCTAGACCCCATCGCGAACCCGTAGGAGATGAGAACCCTTGGAGAGACAACGATGCCCAACTATTGAAAAATATTAGGATTGGTGCTCCAACATATGATGGAACCCTGGACCCCCAAGTTATCTTGGATTGGCTTAAATCCATGGATAGTTATT
>NW_021592358.1:0-597 GCF_001605985.2 Dendrobium catenatum
AAACAACTTTTTAATATAAAAATTAAATTTTTTGTACTAAAAAGTTTATTTAAAAAGTAGTAAAAGAGTCATCCCAAATGAAGCTTAAATTTATTTAGTGCAGTCTGTTGTAAGAAAAAAATTGAGCTCCATAACTTAACATTCTCCTTCACAGTGTTAGTTGATGGGAGCTGAACATCTTAACCATTGAATTGAATTGGTTTGAATATATTATTGTCTTTTCTCTTGACAACCACCTCTAAACAGATGCTCTTACATCAACCACCCAACTGGTGATGATAGAAATCACTCTCTAAATTTTTCAAAAAATGAGAAATTATTTTGTGCGGACATCGAACGTAACTCTGTGTCTAGAGACGAATCTGAGCGCGTCACGTCACATAGTACATAGTCATGATACACAATAAGGAGATGACATAGCGTGCTCTGATTTGACTCCCGATGACATCCGATGTTCGCACAAAATAATTAATCCCAAAAACACCTACTCCTCCACCCCTTAAAAAAGTACATAATACTAAGCCTGTGATACGAATCACTCTCCAAACAATCCAAAAAAAAAGCTCCCACCTCCCACACCTAAATAAAATAAAATAA
>NW_021592359.1:0-343 GCF_001605985.2 Dendrobium catenatum
CTAACCCTAGAAAAGCTTATCCAGGTATTTATTCATGTTATTATTGACTTCATTTTATTTTATTTTATTTTCTTTATACTTTTTCTCCGAGTATGTTGCAATTATGCAGCACTACCATTGCCAGGTCCCAAGTCCTGGATGAGAAAAATGGAGGGTTGCGTTAGGTAGTCGACAACCAGCGTAAAACTTGTCGAATAATCATAACATGAATCCTTTAAGCGAAAAAAGATTCATGTAGCCGGCCCCACGTAGTGGGACAAAGGCTTGATGTTGTTGTTGTTGTATGTTGCAATTATGCATAGCAAATCTCAAAAAGTCCCTTTTCTTATCCATCACGGATCTC
>NW_021592360.1:0-214 GCF_001605985.2 Dendrobium catenatum
TGTTTGGGTTCCCAGGTCTAACATTTGAGAATTTTGCCGGGATGCTCTCACACAAGACCTCATGGGAGCATATGGTACCTGGACAGCGGATGTTCAAAGCATATGACTGGAGATACTACTCAATTCATAATACTGGAAGCCAGGAATGATTGGAAATTTTGGGCAAAGTAACACTTGGAGATAATACCACAAAGAAAGTGGTTGGATCTAGTAT
>NW_021592361.1:0-202 GCF_001605985.2 Dendrobium catenatum
AAAATATAAAGCATTCAAATAGCAACTATCTTAACAGCGACAGCAGAGAACCTTCTCATTTTTCTCCCTCCAGGAGGAGGCAGAGAACCTCGAGGTAACGGATGTAGACGAGCCTTTCCCTTGGAGATCCTCCCTCAACTTCTTCTAGGGCCATAGGAGGAGCAATATGCAGCAAGTACGGAGCAACCGTGTGATCTCCCTC
>NW_021592362.1:0-307 GCF_001605985.2 Dendrobium catenatum
GCTATTATTCTATTGATCTTATTGCTTCAGACTTTATTATAGAAGGGAAATAAGAAATTTATCTCAACAGACTTTCTTCAATATCTTTAGTTTTTTTATTGAGGCTTTACAGTATGTTTCTGCTCTTCCCGCAGCTCATTTATAATAGCTTTTACCTATGACTTATTTTAGTCTGTTTATTGGAAGCTTAACTTATAAATTAAGAAATTTTAGATTAAAATTTATAAATATAATGTGTGTGAATCTGTCTTAATTAATTTAATTTTTTTTAAAAATTTTTTACTATAAGTTATGATATTTAAAATTT
>NW_021592363.1:0-607 GCF_001605985.2 Dendrobium catenatum
AGAGCGACCGAATCCATCATTTGGATTGAGGTAAAATTGAAACCCTAGTTAGATCACTTAGGGTTAAATAGTTCTTCTCATAGTGCTTTTGAGATCGAAGTAATACTTCCCCATGGATGCTCTTCATTACTAGATTACATGTTTCAAATTTCATTCAATTTGGTCGGGTATCGAGAGAGAACGAGTGAGAAAACCATTTAGGGTTTCAGACTGTTCAGGGCTTGGGTAATAAGACACCTGGACCGTTGATCTTATGATCAACAGTCGGGATCGCCCCAGTTCATAACTGCGGGATCTCTCAGCGGGGCTGAGATTCGAGCTCGACCGTTGGTTCGATACGGCGCGGATCGAACGACTGTGATCCGTGCTGACTCATTTAAGTGAGTTGCATGGGTCCCACCGCAATCATCGCCCGGGATCGTAGAGCCAATCCCGGAGCGCCACGCGTTGCTTGCTGACCCCGCCACCTATCCCGCGCCGCCTCGCGGTTTGAACCCACGTTGCCATGTGGATCCCGCCGTCGTAATCATCGCCCAATGATTGGCGGCGGCGCCAATCATTGGCGCAAATCGCGAGACGAATCCAGGGCTGCCAAGTGGCATGGCGA
>NW_021592364.1:0-314 GCF_001605985.2 Dendrobium catenatum
GAGTCAAATTTATTTTGGCGACTCTTCAAAAATTTCGGTGAAGGAAAAGGTAAAATCCTTATTCTTCTTAAAGATGGAACCCATCAATATATTTCTGAAGTTTATTATGTTCCGGATATGAAAAGCAATATTTTAAGCTTGGGGCAATTACTTAAAAAAGGATTTGACATTCATATGAAGGATAAAAAGCTCACAATTAAAAATAATTCAAATGAATTAATTGCCCAAGTGGAGATGACAAGAAATATAATGTTTATTCTTAATATAAAAAATGTAGTGATGAAATGTTTAAAGACATGTGTGAAAGATAAATC
>NW_021592365.1:0-278 GCF_001605985.2 Dendrobium catenatum
CAACTCCGCGAATGTGTTTCTTGATGATTACTTTGAGGCTGTAGTTGGAGACTTTAGATTGGCCAAGTTGATGGATATGAAAAAAACATTTGTAACTACTCAGATTTGTGGAACTCAACGTCTCAAAGCACCTGCATATATCACCACAGGCAAGGCATCCGAGAAAACTGATGTTTTTGGATATGATATCATGCTTCTTGAGCTGGTTACTGGGCAGCATGCTCTATGCTTTGAAGGAATAGATGACTTGTTTTGTCCTTCTAATTATGCTTTTATAG
>NW_021592366.1:0-310 GCF_001605985.2 Dendrobium catenatum
GACGTCGCCATCTTCCACCTGGCAGCAATCCGAGCCCTCTCTAGCTCAATCTCGGCCGTCCAAGCCCGCAAAAGATGGCCGAATAGGCTTGAGCTCCCTAGACGGCCAGAAGCATTCTCACTCGCTCGAAATCATTTCAGAGAGCTCCTTCAACCTCCCAGGCTCTCCCTTCGAGCTCCCAGATCGATCCCTTCATCCGTTCGAGCAAGCGCCCGTTAAAGCTTTCGGCGTCCCGCTCAAAGTCACACCTCCGGCCATCCTCCGGTCCCGACGTCTAAAGGAGATCAGTTCGCCATCAACCCCTGAAGCT
>NW_021592367.1:0-211 GCF_001605985.2 Dendrobium catenatum
TTTTCTAATAAGTAAGAAAGTCTTGCATGGCTCCCTTCAAGGAGCCAAGTTTTCAAAACAAAAACAAACATGCATAGCCAAAAATGTGTCACATGTAGAATGCCTCAATTTAAGGACTAGATAACAAAAGTCTTTTTCTTTATGAGTCAGCATTTGCATACCCACATGCTAAGGCATCTTGGCCTCAAAGCCAAGCTATAAGTCCTACTTT
>NW_021592368.1:0-218 GCF_001605985.2 Dendrobium catenatum
TCAAATACTTGATAACATTTTACTAATCTATTTGGTCTCCAAGCTAACTCAGATAACCTTGAATACTGCGAATTATCTTCAGTGTGTACCTTTAAATGTACAAGATGTTATTGTTACTAATATTAATTGCAGAAATAATTAATTCATTAAGTAAGAATAATTATTCAAAATATACCGTATTTTTAAACCAAGCAATGAATTCTTTTTCCACTATCTTC
>NW_021592369.1:0-225 GCF_001605985.2 Dendrobium catenatum
ACGAGCAAAATTGAGTTGTCTCATATATTAAATATACTTTGAATATTGAGCCTTCAGGATGTGATTTATTTTTAGCTGTCTTCTTAAATTTATTTAAATACCTCTCAAAAGGATACATCCACTGATATTGAACAAGTCCACCTACTATTGCCTCATATGGTAAATGCATGGGTAGATACTCCATTAAGTAAAAAAAAAAAAGAAGTAGAAAATATTTTCTCAAGT
>NW_021592370.1:0-223 GCF_001605985.2 Dendrobium catenatum
CCGAAAAACTCAGACCGGGTTCGAGTCAGTTTTTCAGTTCGTGTCATATATTGACAGGCCTAGCCATAACGTAGTTTGAGCCAGAGCTTTTGAGTTTTCCAACTACAAACTGGAGAGATGGCAAACTCTCATCCCAAGTTTGTTGATGCTTGAAATTATAGCCCTAAAGAAGATGCACCATCATCATCGTCTAGAATATTTGAGGCAACAAGAAAATTGTCTA
>NW_021592371.1:0-465 GCF_001605985.2 Dendrobium catenatum
TCAGAGAGGAACAGTAAGGGAACGAGGTCTCACAGCTCGTGAGCCCAAATCTTTTGCCAAGAGCAGAGCCCTGCATTGGGTACCCATACTCACACCCACCCATATACCCACGGTCCCACCCATATCCAATGGGTATGGGTACGCCCATGGCTTTGTGGGTGGGTATGAGTGGGTACTCAACATTGGGGGATAAATCGATTTACATTGCTAATCATCATATATCTTATATTATTGTAATCCTCACTACGTAATGTGCAACACTTAACCACGTTGCGAATACGGTAAATTCTTTATGCGTCTTGAAAGTTTACAATCATAGCAAATGACAACAAGCCTCAATGCCATCAATCAGTGGCAGACTATGTTACCAAAGCATGGAAAGTTGGTGGGTATAGGTGGGCATGGCATCCTGAAACTCACCATGGGTGGGCATGTGATGCCCCAGATATCAATAGTGAAAGGATT
>NW_021592372.1:0-295 GCF_001605985.2 Dendrobium catenatum
ATATGAAAATAAGGAGGCATTTTGAATCAAAGAACAATATTTTTGTTTTTCAAAAATTTTTAACAAAATCACAAAGTCAAACAAAAAATCAAAATGCAAATAAAATAATCAAAACAAAACAAAATATACAACCACAATAATAAACAAAACATACAAATACAATAATTTCTCTCCCTTTTTGACAACAACAAAAAGTGAAGAAGAAATAGACAAGAAATGTAAGTAATTATATAAAATTCATTTGAAAATTTAATCGAATTGGTGATTGACATAATGTATGCAATCTTAAACTAAT
>NW_021592373.1:0-1425 GCF_001605985.2 Dendrobium catenatum
ATTCGTGTCGATTTGGTTTAACCCGAACCTGAATTGGGTCTGGTTCAGGTCCGGAAACTTGACCCGTTTTTAAAAACGGATCAGAATCGGGTTGACCAGAATAGTGCTGATCCGTTCCGAATTCAGGTCCAACCCGACTCGTTGACCCAAACTGACACCCATATGTAAATCCACTAAAATACAATTTCAACGTCCCATCCTTCTCACAAAGCCCCACAGGCCTCCAACTAGCAACCCTAAACCCCAAAAAAAATTGACACGTAAAATATCAATTCAACCCATAATTATGCTAACTAACCTTCACAAACTTCATCACCAATCAGTATAGTCAGCGGCAATCCTTCTACGCTTGTTTTTCCGTACACATCCATTTTAAATTTATTGAACGAAATCTATTTGCCAAATAGTTTATTTTAAACAAATAATTTTTATTTTTCCACGATAGATTAAACCACAATCGCAATATAAATCTTAAATCTACAATAAACTATTTCGCAATCAGTTTAAATACTTACAAATAAATAAACTACAAAAACGAAAAATAAGCCAACCAAAAAAAAATAATAGTAGCCATAATAGAAATCAACTAAAGCCCCTCTACAAAAGACCTCCTACCCCAAACACAAACAGCTGCCCTTAATAATTTCAACAACCACTGCATTCTCGCACCTCCTCCGTATCGTAACTGATCAATAACACATTAATCGCGGATTCACAACTCACAGGCCCACCGGCTTCAACACCACCGCGACCTTCCACAAAACAACACCAGGCTGCTGAGGGATTTTTGAAAAATTTGCAGCGTAGGACCTAAAGGTGTGAAATGTAAGAAACCGAAACTGCTTCTTCGTCCGGATAAGGTCAAGGGAAACATACTGCACAGGGAAAGGCATAAGCACACCACTGCCATAAGACGATGAGTAACATACTCACATCTATCTGACGTGGAATATGAGAAAGCGCGACATCTTACTAGGTGCGTCTCACTTCGCTAATCCACTCCAGCTTCCAAGGCTGCCCACCATCGGCTAGATCAAGCAATACCAGTGGACTTCTCCACTATAACACTCAGACTCGGTATTCCGTTTGGCCTTCAGACACGGGCCGCGACTCGGACGAGACCCGATGGGCCCGGCTCCTACGATTATCGGGCCAGAATAAACCCATGACTTCATTCGTTCCCCTGTTGGAACCGTTCCGTCGGTCTCGATGGGCTCCTACAATATGGTCCTCTCTCCACATACATAATACTTCTCAGTATACAGAACCACAAGGACGACTTGGAAAGAGAGATACGAGAGGTAAGAGCTCTGTTTCATTGAGGAAACAGAGGAAACATGCGTGTGAGGAATGGAGTTATCTGCCTATTTAAATGCTGAGTCATAAGTTGATTAATCCTTTGGGGAGAGAGGAACCATGGGGATT
>NW_021592374.1:0-309 GCF_001605985.2 Dendrobium catenatum
GCAGTGATTCATCTCCAATGGAACGCCATTTTGCCCCATAAACCATCGTTTTCTTCATTCGCGCCTTTTTCCCAAAGTTCAGTAGAGATAAAAGAATGACGCATATGAACAGTGCAACACCAATATTGGCATCGCACTGTTCATTCGCGATCAAATGGCGTTGAAAATGACGTTCGGTTGGAGCAAAGCAAGAACGGCAAACAAGTGTTTGCCGTTCGATTGGAGATGCCCTAAGCACCTTCGCTATGAATGATATTTTTGGTTTAGTAGATCTTTTATGATATTAGAAGTTATATATATATATATATA
>NW_021592375.1:0-337 GCF_001605985.2 Dendrobium catenatum
TTTGGCAATAGAAATGCCTTGAAGAAGATTTGATTATTATCAGTGGAGGTAGAACTTTGTAATATGTGGCGACTGGGTTGAAGTTCGATGGCAGTCAGGTGAAAGTCTGACATCGATCGAGCAGAAGTACAACGGTGGGAAGAATTTCGACGAAAGTCCTGTGACAGGCATAAATCTAACGATGGGAGAAAGTCCAACAAAATGAAGAATTCTAACAAAAGTTATGCGACGAGCAGAAGTCCCAACGACGGGTGGAAGAATTCAGACAAAAGTTATGTGACAAGTAGAAGTCTAATGATTGGTGGAAGTTTGATGGCGGTCAGGTGAAAGTCTAACA
>NW_021592376.1:0-217 GCF_001605985.2 Dendrobium catenatum
GTAAAATAGAAAATAACATAAAATAGAAACTAAAATACAGAAAATAATTCATAAATGACAACTTAAATTAGAGCCGTCGAGTTACGACGCCTCCTGTGATAGATGCGCCAGATCTTCGTGCCGATGTCCGCATCAATTTGTTTGGACTGCTATTCATCTCTTGTTTGTCTGTTACTCTTGAGTCTTGACCCAACTAACTTAACTATACTTGTGCTGC
>NW_021592377.1:0-307 GCF_001605985.2 Dendrobium catenatum
CTCGTCTTCTCTACGCAAGTTCCACTCCACCTGTATCCTTCTTCTTGAGCTTTAGAAGTTGTATGTTGGTTGAAATTTGGAGACATTTGCCGGAGGAGTTTGGTAGGACGTTGGACTCTTTTGTAGTGGCGGAGCCTTGGTTTGCAAGCCTAAACACAATTTTACTATATATTCCTACTCTCGTTGCATGTGAAGAAACCACTAGACGGTTATACTGAGGATAGCGTTTTTATAATTTCATTTTGTTTCGTTTGATTTGGCTTTTGTTTCTTTGAACGTTTGTTTGATTATTTGCAAGCTATAATTG
>NW_021592378.1:0-287 GCF_001605985.2 Dendrobium catenatum
CAGAATCCCGTCGTTTCCCGAAAATCCGACAGAGTTCCGGCGTATTTAGGCAGCAGGAAGAGCTCCGGCGGTGGTCGAGGAGAGGATTCTCCCTTTCTCCTTTCTCTTCTTCTTCCCTTCTTCTTCTCTCTCTTCACTTAAGTCCTCCTTGTGAAGAACGAGGGCTCTATTGATAGTTTTTTGGAGTGGCATGACTTGTAAATAGGTGTGAGATCAAGGGCGAATTGGGAGTGGTTTGAATGGACGGCCAATATGGAACCATTTGATCGTGCACCGTTCGTAAGACA
>NW_021592379.1:0-527 GCF_001605985.2 Dendrobium catenatum
AAACAAAAAATCTTCCAAAAATTAAAAAAAAAACAAATCTCTTAAAAATATAAATATGTCTAAAAAAAGAAAGAAAGAAAATTCTCTTAAAAATAAATCACTTAAGAAAATACTGTTAAAATAATTCTTAAGTAAAAAAAGATAGAACTTCTCTTTAAAAATAAGAACCAGAAAAGGAAATAAAAATATTTAAAAAAAATAATAGAGAACGTTTCCTTAAAAAAATGATACAAATTTTCCTAAAAAGAAAAGAAGATAAAAAATAATAATAAAATGAGAAAAAAAAATCTTTAAATTTAAAAAAAAGGACATTTTAAATTTTATAATATGTTTTGTACATAATAAAGTTCAATTTCAAAAAATGAGGGGGCAAATGATATGACTCCAAAAAGTTCATTTGATATGTACAAATCTCAAGGAAATGTTTGAATTGAAATTTTTTTAAATTAAAATAATGATTTTATGAACTCTAAATTTGATATGCTTATAGTGAAATTAAGCTGCTCGATAACACGAATAAATAAACC
>NW_021592380.1:0-261 GCF_001605985.2 Dendrobium catenatum
GCTTCTGATTATAATACTTCTGTTGTCGATCCTGAGCTGCTTTCAATATTTCTTTTATCAAACTGATTTTCTTAACAGTTTCCTCAACAAAAGTGGCACCCAGCTCCTGTCTGTCTCCGATCTCAGTCAAAGTCAAAGGAGTACGGCACTTCCTGCCATACAGAGCCTCGTACGGTGCCATACCGATACTGGACTGAAAACTGTTATTATAAGCAAACTCAATTAGCGGGATATGATCTTCCCAGCTTCCGCCAAAGTCCA
>NW_021592381.1:0-204 GCF_001605985.2 Dendrobium catenatum
AATTTGAGTGATTTAATTTTGGGCGGTTTTCAAATTTTCAATTTCCACTAATTTGAAATTTGAATTTTTTCCTAATTTATCATTCTATTTTTGGAAAGTTACTAAATGAATTCTATTTGAATTTCAAAATTCAAATTGACATGAGGAATTAAATGTCATGAATTCCGTCTTAATTTAAATTTTATTTGAATTTCAAACTCAAAT
>NW_021592382.1:0-348 GCF_001605985.2 Dendrobium catenatum
TGATAGAAGGATCCTTGTCGGCAGCCATGGGTTACTTTGTTCAAGGGGACCTTGTAGACCTGGGGGGAGTGTTTGTCTAAGGGGATAAATTTAAATCCACCTTAGCTAACAGAGGGCTTTGTGCCTTATCAATCATATCCTATTGATTCATATCTTAAGGATTTGATGCCAATAAGGAATGTAATGGCGATGGCCATAACTGGTATTTCGTGGTGCCATTCGGCGGCAAAACCACTTGGTTCAGAGGGCCCCGGGACATAACCATTTATTCGGCGGTGCCATTTGGTGGCAGACCATTGGTCAGAGGACACGTACCACATCCTTATTGGCAGGAGACAGTTTGAGAAT
>NW_021592383.1:0-338 GCF_001605985.2 Dendrobium catenatum
CTTTATCAGGACCGGAGGATGGCCAGAGGTGCAACTTCGAGCGGGATGCCGGAAGCTTTCATGGGTTCTCGCTCGAACGGGTGAAGAGATCGATCTGGGATCTCGAAGGGAGAGATCTGGGAAATGATTTCGAGCAATTCAAATTGCTTCTGGCAGTCTGGGGAGCTCGAGCCTATTCATCAGCCACCTCTCACGGGCTTGGACGGCCGAGATTGAGCTGGAGGGGGCTCGAATTGATGCCAGGTGGAAGATGGCGACGTCCTAGGGAGGTTGTGGGGATCAAATCGGTGGGCAGCAGCTTTGATTCAGGGGTTGTCTGGGGGGGGACCACCGAAACT
>NW_021592384.1:0-380 GCF_001605985.2 Dendrobium catenatum
TGGTGCACTTGAGTCGTACCCTTTCCGATCATTCCCCTCTTCTTATTAATGTTAACTGTACTAGAGGGGGCTTGCATTCGGGTTTTAGATTTCAGAACATGTGGCTTACTCATGATTCTTTTCTTAATGTTGTGCATAATAATTGGATGGCTCCTATATACCCGGATAATTCTATTGGCAGTATGGCTAGGCTCTGGTACAAGCTTAAAAGGTTAAAATTGGTCCTTAATTGGTGGAATCGCCATACTTTTAAAAATATTTTTGCCTATATCAAGGAGGCGGAAGAGAGGACTAATGGGTTTGAGGAATGTTGTCAATTGAATCCTACGGATGCTAATTGGGCTGCCCTTAAGGAGGCCAAGATGTGCCTCAGTAAACTT
>NW_021592385.1:0-218 GCF_001605985.2 Dendrobium catenatum
TGTTTTGAGATCGGACGTCGTTTGGGCAATGTTGAGGTTAATTTTTACATGGGGCCGCCTCGATTTGCGTGCACAACCTCAACTAAATAAATTGGCAGTTCATTTAGGGTATTGTCGGTGCTCCGAACACAACGACGCAATCCATTCGTCAATCAAACGTCGTTTGAGCAATGTCGAAGCTATTTTTACATGGGCCACCTCGATTTGCGTGCGCATCT
>NW_021592386.1:0-274 GCF_001605985.2 Dendrobium catenatum
GGTGTATGTGTGATAAGTTACTTAATTACAATCACACGCTCTCTCAGATTCAAATAAAGAAAAAATACATACTTCAATATTACAACACATTCTAAGCAAATTTTGATCATGGTTTAAAATTGCGCAATATGAGGCTCTCCTTGAGGCCCGCCTTTGTGCAATTCTAGTAAAAAACGCCTCGATGTTTACGCCTCGAGTTTTTGTTATGAGGCTTGCGCCTCAACTCGGTTGAGACCCACCTTAAGGCCCGCCTCGCCTCACTAGCATGAGGCTT
>NW_021592387.1:0-214 GCF_001605985.2 Dendrobium catenatum
TGAAGTCTAAGGGAAGGTGAGGTAGGAGCACTTGATTTTGAGGGACACTTAGAGGTGCTCAAACTATCCTATATTGGGCTTTTTATTTTAGCTATCTAATTTTGGTTTAAGTTGATGTTTTAATTAGAAAGTTGGCCCTTACATCCCAACAACACTTGTTGGAGGAATTGCCCGAAAGATGAGGGCTTATAGGATGATTTGGAATCAACCCATG
>NW_021592388.1:0-321 GCF_001605985.2 Dendrobium catenatum
ATCAAAGGAAACCAAATGAAAATCCCTTTTTTTAAATTGATATTTTAAATATTAAAATTCAACTTAATGCAATAGTGTTATGAGGTGCCTGCCATGGCGCTTCCTCATAAGGCCAACACCGCCGTACTACCTCCTTAAGTGTAGCCACGCTAACTTAAATTTTATATTTTCTCAGGAGCACCAACACCCGTCACAATCAAACCCAACATTGGGTCTTGCCTCAGACCATATGTAAACCTTCACATGTATATAGAACATTCTTAGACATATGCACTAGGATTTAAATACAAAAATCTAATAAATTACCTTGAGTCTCATTGG
>NW_021592389.1:0-420 GCF_001605985.2 Dendrobium catenatum
ATTTTATAGTTAAATTGTTTTTTAATTATATTATTTTTGTAATTATAATTTATACGATAATTAACAACAATAACAACAACATCAAGCCTTTATCCCACTATGTGGGGTTAGCTAAATAATTTGTTTTCTCCATTGTATCCCATTAAGAGTCAAATACTCATTTAAATCTAATAAAGAAAGAGTATTTCTAATATTTTCTAACCAAGTTTTTTTAGGTGTACCTCTACCTTTTTTAACATAAGCCAAATCTAATGCCTCTACTTTTCTAACCGGGTCATCGGAAGGCTGCCGTTTTATGTGACCAAATCATCTAAGGTGACTCTCTCTAATCTTATCTTCCACTAGAGCTATTCCAATCTTTTCACATATATACTCATTTCGTATCCTATTTCGGTTGGGTTACATCAAGGATCAGCCTTA
>NW_021592390.1:0-391 GCF_001605985.2 Dendrobium catenatum
ACAGGTGTTGTTCTCCTCTCTGATGAAACATGGCCTTGACCTCGTGCCCTTAAGGCTATCCTCCCACCTCTTTGAGGTACTGTGTTTGGAGGTCTAAGGACAACGATGTCAGAGTCGTCTTTACTACTTAATTGTATCATTTCTTGATCAATAAATTTTCCATTTTCTTTCTCTTGATTGTACTTTTGTCCAGCCAATTTCTCCTCAATTTTGATCTCCAACTTAGAGTGGGACGAGAACCCTTTTGGAATAAAATATGTAGCATCTTTGTAGATCCTGATTTCTTAAATCGAAAATGGTTGCAGATCACCCTTAATCACGTGTTCAATGCCATCTCGTTGGTACTTGATGCAATGGTGAAGGGTAGATGAAACCATTCTATATTCATGAA
>NW_021592391.1:0-309 GCF_001605985.2 Dendrobium catenatum
GAAAGAAGGGGCGGCTTGGTTGTGGTGGGATTAGGGAGGAGTAGTAGAAAATCTGAAATTAATTCTCAGATTTAGTGAAATTGGAGGAAAGGATTTGAATATGAATTCAAATTCAAATAAAAGGATTAATGGGAGGTAATTAGAGGGTCTTGATTGAGGGCAATTAATGAAAAGTGGAGAGAGAGAGAGAGAGAGAGAGAGAGAGAGAGAGATCATGGAGAGGGGCTGGCCATATGGAGAGCTGAGAGAGAGAAGGTTATGTTAAGTAAGTGGGCCCTCAAGAGAATAAACAAAGGTTAAATCAAATAT
>NW_021592392.1:0-205 GCF_001605985.2 Dendrobium catenatum
TGTTTTGGGCTGTCAGCTGTGTGAGATTCTGAGCTGCAGCTCGTAAAATCTGAGTACTGAGCTGGGTTAAACCGACTGTTTTGCTGTTATTGACATTGTTTTCAGATCTGGACAGTTGGAATTTAATTGTTAACCTTGTACTGTTGGAGTATATGCATATTGTTGATGTTATTTGAATGTTTTGGGCTGTCAGCTGTGTGAGATT
>NW_021592393.1:0-814 GCF_001605985.2 Dendrobium catenatum
AAGAATATTTATAATGATTGCATAAACATTAAATACCATGATGATAAAGACCTTAATAAGAAGAAGTGATTCTTCGGCTCTATATAATGAAATATGGGCATAAATATTAATCTCTTGTACGGTTCTTCAAATTTAAATGAAACTAATCTTAAAAATTATTTACAAAAAGTTATGATCAAATTCTGCATCATTAAGGCTTCGTTTTTGGCCGCTTTCTTACTGCTTTCTGAAGCAGCTTTTTAGTATAAACTATTTTAGTTTAAAAAAATTTGTACTTAAAAATTGTTTTAGAAAACAATTAAAAAACCGTCTCAAACGAAGCCTAAGAGACGATTTTGGACGACTTTATAGTTGCTTTCTTTTTTAGATAGCAGGCACAATTTCATTAGACCACTACTTTCTTACTGTTTTTCACTACTTTTTTTAAATCTTCAAGGAAGAAAACTAGTTTTTTTGCAATTAGGATAACTAATTTATTTTCTTGATAGAATCTTCATTGTCAACTTTATAAAACATTACAGTAATACCAAATAGGCCCTAATTTATAATTCTATCATAAAGTTCCGGCAATTATTATGTAGGACATTATTTTGTCGTTGAGCCCTCTCATGAATGGACAGGTCCCCTATCCCTTTGTGGCCCTCTTCAAGCTTTTTTTATTTTTTTTCCTCTTCAAGATTATATCTCCTTCCATAGTGAATTATGGTTGTGGGGATGATGTTGGTGCTGTATGTGGGGGAGGGGATGGGGATGATAAGACTTCAATTGGATCATCAATAGCATTAAAAAGTCATTTAATTTAATCTTATCTCTT
>NW_021592394.1:0-208 GCF_001605985.2 Dendrobium catenatum
CTGGAATTGGAATTGTGGTGAGGAACTTTGAAGGAGCGTTGATTGTTGCTGCTGGTAAAGCATTTGAGCATTGGGATGCTTGTCAAGAAGAGATAAGTGCTGCAGCTGCCATCAGTGAAATTCTCATGGACTGGATGTTTGAATTAGATGGTATTATTATAGAAGGGGATTGCATTAATGCTATTATATGGCTGCAGAACATATATGA
>NW_021592395.1:0-235 GCF_001605985.2 Dendrobium catenatum
CCATTGCAGCACGCCATTCGGGATATTTAAATGCTTCTGTGAAAGATGTGGGAAATTCAGGAATCACAGAGGGAGAAGCAGTCTGGGAATGCAGCAGATTTAGACGAACCACCGGTTTCAGATGCCCAGTTTTGGTACGTGTAAGCATGTGATGATGCGGTTGTTGCAGCTGAGGGGTAGAGAGAGTCCAAGAAGTGGATGTGCGATTACTGGAGGAGGAAGGATTGCAGTTAGT
>NW_021592396.1:0-302 GCF_001605985.2 Dendrobium catenatum
TTCTTGGGCAACAATATAGAAGACCTGTACTCTAACAAAAACACACAGAAATTGAACTAAATGAGCAGAGGACCTGTACGAAGAACAGTGAACTTGTGGACTAAAACTCTAAGTGATTTCTAAAGGTCAAAACCAAATGAGATAAAATCAAACTTAAACCAAAATCAAGTCAATACGAATATGAAATTGAACTTGTAAAGACTTCAGAAGACTCTGAACAAGCAATTGAATCTATGCATTTGAACTTGTAAGCATTTGACTCAAATCCGAGTGAACTCAAAGGACTGTAGGGGACGCGAACA
>NW_021592397.1:0-329 GCF_001605985.2 Dendrobium catenatum
ATGTCTAGAATCCAAAAGCCCAACGGAGTAAAAACCAGAGAGTTTAAGATTAGCAAAAAAAGAGCGTATAGAGTCAAGATTCGGTCTACGTAAAGCAAATTTCACAACAAGGGTAAACTAAAATGGATAAGCCAGCTTAAGAACATCTTCCTTAGAAATAAGTATAGCTGGAACACCATTCACAACAGATTGAGTAAATTTAGGGGCGTTATCACCTTGCATCGGTTTACCATAGAGCACGTCTTTGAAAGAATGCGAAGGCGACTTAGAAGAATCAGCACCATCAAGATCAAAAAAGCCCCTGCTTTTTCCATGTGTCGGGCTGGAAG
>NW_021592398.1:0-279 GCF_001605985.2 Dendrobium catenatum
TATATATATATATATATATGGCGCTTCTAACCTAGGGGTAGATCTAGCGCTCATCATATCATGTCCAAAATGCAGGAAAAGTTAGCAAACGCACCAATCATTTTCAAACAGCATGCAATAAAAACATCGAAAAACTTCGGCACACAGCAGAAAATAAAACCCAGCAGCCTAACCTAGATCAAGAAGTGGTGCCCTAGCAAATAAGTCTATGTGTATGTAAGGCTTGTGTAGGTTTGGATAGTTCCTATGAATGGTAGTTGGTTGAAATTATTTAGAGTT
>NW_021592399.1:0-322 GCF_001605985.2 Dendrobium catenatum
TAGCATATACACGTTGTTTACCCTTATACCATTCAAACCATCGTTTCCATTTAGGCTTAATATGCAGCTAGTAGGAAAAAATTTTACACTGAATCTTTTATCACATAGCTGGCTTATACTTAACAGATTATGCTTTAAGCCTTCTACTAATAACACATTTTCAATGAATTTTTTTTTTTAAATTTCCAATCATACCTGACCCAACCACCTTCCTTATGGTATTATCTCTAAGTGTAACCTTGCCTCCACTCATGGCTGGTTTTGATTGAAAAATATATTTAAATTTATATATAATTTTGAAAAATATTTAATTATTTTTGGG
>NW_021592400.1:0-441 GCF_001605985.2 Dendrobium catenatum
GAAACAAAAGCATCATCAAAATTGGAGAAAAGGTAAGGATCATAAACATGTTAAAGAATCTTCTGATATTGTTTGTTATAATTGCAGGAAACCAGGACATGTGAGAACTGATTGCCCGACACTTCAAGATAACACAAGCAAGGAAAAGATTGAGGAGAAACCTAAGTTCAAGAAGGACAAGAAGAGAATCCAAAAGGCTTTCTGGGCAGAATCTGGTACTAACTCCTCTGAGACTGAACCAGAGGAAGAGACTACAAACTTGTGTTTAATAGGAGAAGATCAAAGTGATGAGGAAGAGGTATGTAAACCAACCTATGATGAACTATTTGAGATTTGTAAGAAATCTAAAGAGATTAAGAAAAAGTTGAGGATTGATAATGATACATTAAAAAGAACTAACTTGTGGATTCAAAATGATTTTGATACATGTAAGAAAAATCA
>NW_021592401.1:0-331 GCF_001605985.2 Dendrobium catenatum
TAATCGTCATAGATATGCTGCCATGCGCTCTAAAGTTATCATTTTCGTAGTATGTCGCAGTTCATTCTTTTCATTGTAGGAGCAAATCTAGTCTGACTTCACACCGACTTACATCATTGGGAGGAATCACCCTATTAAAATTAATGGGAATTTTAATGCTCGATGTACTAAAGCGTAGAATTATTCGAGTATTACGTCTCAATTCTTCGAACAATACTATTAATCTTATATATCGGTTGCGAAATAATGGTGGATCGTCAATAATGACATCTACGAGTTCATCTTAAGGTCATTTCCAACCGAACGCCAAACCAGCGTATGCCGTCCATCG
>NW_021592402.1:0-241 GCF_001605985.2 Dendrobium catenatum
TTTCAGATAATAATTTGAATTTTTAAAATTAATTTTTTTTTTTACTAAAAAATTAGTTTAAAAAGCTGGAAGAAAGCTGTGCCAAACAGAGCCTAACTCGTTAAAGGTTAATCCAGACCCGTTAACCCCTTACTTCTAACCTTCACTTCCAGATTCCGAACAATTAGCAGACTCTTCTTCGATCGGTAGTCGGCGTCTTCCTTTGACGACTCCCAGAGATAAGTCTTCCTTTCTTCCTTCT
>NW_021592403.1:0-1065 GCF_001605985.2 Dendrobium catenatum
CACCGGGGATTTCTTCTGGATTTTGATATTTGTAGATATAAATATCGTCTTCTTCATGAATATATAATCAAGAAGGAATTTTGGAACACCAGGAAGTTTGGTTCTAATTTGTTCAAACATTTCCTTCCTTCTGTTAGAGGTCTTCTTTTTTCGTACATCGGGTTGTCTTTGTACCCGGCATACTTGTAGATCTTGATCATCATTGCTGTAGGTGATATCCATACTTGTGCCCACAGTGGTTCGTCGTGCCTGCGATATATCCACTGTTGTTATACACAAGTTGTTTGTAGCCATTTGCAGGGGACCGTTGTGTTACTGCTATTTATCTGTCGTTTTATGGAGAGCGTCTGGGTAAGGAGGGCACAAAAAGACAGGGCGACGAAATCATGTGATGAGGTTACAGACGAAGACGGAACCCATTCAATGCCCTCATACTGTCGCCGAGACATTGGCGTGTTTAGGATACGGCACGCAAGAAAACCCTAAGCCGAGGAGCCTATTTAGTTGAGTCGTGGTAGAGAGGGAAACCTTACGGTTCAGACGCCACTACAGGCGAGCCTAGAGGCGAACCTGGTGTACTTTCTTCTTGCGCGGGCCCCGGCATATGTATTTATAAGTACCGATGAGATAATTCCTCCGGCGGGTAAATGCTCAGACTCCTTCTTCTTGTACGAGGTAACCACATCACACAGACCCCATGCACGCCTTTATTGCCCGTGGTGGGAAGAAAAAATACTGCCGAGGTTCTTCTCTTTGTATTAGAGGGCAATCGCTTATTCCATGATCATGTCTTTTATCTGGTGCTTATCTTGGTGGGGAGAGGTCCTTGAAGTTTCTTTCATAATGCTTCCCCTAACACAATGGGCGGGGGAAGATAACGTCGGCAAAGGTCTTACAACTGCCGAAAATTGGGTGTAAATATATTGAACTTTGCAACTTAAAATGATCCATCCTTCTACGAATTAAATGCAAGACCATTTAGCGCCACTGAGACTTGAGAAAGGTAAAACTATATATAATGTAATAGGTCTCCTACAATTTCAGGAAGCTCTAGCGACGTACAAA
>NW_021592404.1:0-473 GCF_001605985.2 Dendrobium catenatum
CATACTCCATGAGTTTCACGGGAGTGCGATAGGGGGACCATTCAGGCGTACAGAAGACATACAGAAGGCTCGCTGGGGAGTTGTACTGGAAGGGGATGCATAAAGATGTGCAGGAGATGGTAGCCAGATGTGAGGTCTGTCAAAGGAGTAAGTACCTAGCGATGTCACCAGGAGGATTACTACAGCCATTAGCTCTGCCTGGTAGAGTATGGGAGGAGATTTTCATGGATTTCATAGATGGGTTGCCCCGCTCAGAAGGGTTCACAGTGATCTTAGTAGTGGTGGACAGGCTGAGCAAGTATGCCCACTTCATTCCCCTACGACATCCCTACACCACAGCAACAGTAGCATCAGCCTTTATCAGAGAAGTGATCAGATTACATGGGGAGCCAGAGGCGATCATATCAGATAGGGACAAGGTTTTCCTCAGTCATTTATGGAAGGAGCTATTCAGATTGCAGGGAACAGTGCTC
>NW_021592405.1:0-303 GCF_001605985.2 Dendrobium catenatum
CAACCAGGGGTTGTTTTCCTGTCAAAATTTTTCATATTCTGAGTCCTGATTAAACTATTTTCTGGAGCTTGCTGTTACGACCCAGATTGGTGCAGATTTTCTCTTCTTCTTGCTGCTGGGTTTTTTCTTCCTTTTGCAGGTGATGCGGTTTTCGCGGCGTGCTGTTTAGGACTTATCTCTTCGACGGGGTGCAGTTTTTTCTGGGAGGTTTATTTTTGGCTATTTGCAGTTTTTGTTGCTGCTGCAATTATTTTGGGTCTTCCTCATTGTATTTTGTTTTATTGGGTGGTATAGTTTTTTGGG
>NW_021592406.1:0-268 GCF_001605985.2 Dendrobium catenatum
TAAGGAGTGCTGTTGATTTCCAACCACAACAAAATCGTCACTGGTTAATATCTCTAAAAGAAGTTTAACAGACAGTGAGCAAATCAATTACGCATATTTTTATACTGAGATAACTTTTGAAAAAAAAATTGAACATGGCCTCCAGGGAAAAAAACTCAAATACAACTTGCAGCATTGTTGACTTAATTAAAGAACAATCATAAGTGTATCTTAACATAATTTAATAGTTTCCATATAAAGGAAATTTATCTTAAGATCAATTTTCTTT
>NW_021592407.1:0-827 GCF_001605985.2 Dendrobium catenatum
TAAGGATCGTTTTACCAAAGAGTACCTTTCAAGTGAGGACCACCACAGAATTGGAAGTTGTCGGGAGAGTGGCGTTGGGTGGATTCTGGGTGCGTTTGGTGGTGACGTGACGGTGCGTTGGAGGGAAAATTAATAAATTAAAATTATGCGGACAAGTTTATGGAAGTCGCTGGAGTGTAGGAGACGGTGGGGACCACGGTATGGATATTGGGTTCAGTCCGAGCCCTTAATTTTGTGCATTCAAATAATTTTTATGCGGGGTTTTTTGACTGGTCAGAGATACCAACAAATGGTTCTCAAAATGGATGATTAGTATGAACGATCATTCTTCTTAAGCCTAACACTACCATAAAATTTTTATATATTTATCATTTTTATATCTATATCTTTACATGTTATTTACTATGCTAATATATCTAAAAAACTATAATAAAAATATATGATTAAAAAGCATTTTTAATTTTTAATAAATTAATATTTAATGAATTTTTAATTTTATTAGATATTTAAATAAGTATAAAAAACCTAAATATATACATACATTTAAAATATAAAATTATTGCAAATTCCCCAAATTTAAGGGATTTATATCGTTACATATACCAATGTCAGTAAATATTAAATATTTCATATCAAAATTCAAAATTATATTTTATTAATTAATTAAATTTAAATAAACTATAATATATATGAAAATTTATCTTAAAACAAATCAAATAATAATATTTTTGATATATTTAAAAATTTTAATGTTTCTATAAGTAGAATATACAGAAATTAAATATAAATATATAAAATACTATAACAATTTATGTGAACATGCTGCA
>NW_021592408.1:0-248 GCF_001605985.2 Dendrobium catenatum
TGTATAGGGCTCTCCCACCTCGTCGTATGCGTCGCAGCGGGCTCCCTCCTACCGTGCTACAAGAGCGCGTATAGGTGGTTCTCCGGTCCGTCGTAAACGTCGAGAATGAGATTTTGGACCATCATACCTTTGCGTAGCAGTGTCGTCGGCAATGTCGGTGTCGAGGTCGAGGGTCGTCCCCACCACGCTACAAGAACGTGTATAGGGCTTACCCGCCTCGTCGTATGCTTTGCACCGGGCTCCCTCCT
>NW_021592409.1:0-389 GCF_001605985.2 Dendrobium catenatum
GGAAGGGAGAGAGAGAGGGAGGGAGAGAGAGAGTGAGAGCAAAAAAGTGTGGGATAGAGTGAGAGAGAGAGATAGATAGATAGAGAGAGAAGGGGGGGAGAGAGAGAAAGAGAGAGAGAGAGAGAAGAATAAGAAGAAGAAGGAGGAGAGAGCGAGAGATAGAGAGAGAAGAAGAGAGGGAGAGAAGGAGAGAGAGATAAGGAGAGAGGAGAGAGAGAAAGAGAGGGGGAGAGAGAGAAACAGAGATAGAGAGAGAGAGAGAGAAGAAGAAGAAGAACATGAAGAGTAAGAATAATAAGAAGAAGAAGGATAGAGAGAGAGATTGAGAGAGAGAGAGAGGTGAGAGAGAGAGAGAGATAGATTGTGAGATATAGAGAGAAATTGAAGCG
>NW_021592410.1:0-287 GCF_001605985.2 Dendrobium catenatum
CCTAAAACTCATTTTATATATCACTTCTACCACTCCGATACTTCCCCACCTCACGCCGTATTTCTCCCCTCTTTTTACCGCGAATGTGAAAGAGCAGTGCGAGCAGCGAGTGGTCAAGGATTTCGGAGATTGCGAGAGGGGAGGAAGGTGAAGTCTATAGCTTGCTTTTGAGATCGGGAGAAGGTATGATCCATGCCCTTCAATTCGTTTTTTTTTTTTTCCGAAGATCTGTAGCTTGCTTTTGAGATCTACCGCTCCTAGCTTTTTTTTTTTTTTTTTTTTTTTTT
>NW_021592411.1:0-245 GCF_001605985.2 Dendrobium catenatum
GTTATGATTGTTCCTTTGCCCAAGGAGTATAAGTAAAGTTAAAGATTATATATATTTAGAGTTAAGGATTCACTTGAAGATTTCTTAATTATTTCTCTTTATTTGTAGAAAACTTATGAAAAAGTGAATATCTTATATTTTTATTTAAAGAACTTACATAATATAACTATGCTTAGGATGTTAACATTAATGTTTATTTGAAATTTTAGTTAAGGTTTCCCTTAGTCCTACTCTTTTGAGGTTTT
>NW_021592412.1:0-215 GCF_001605985.2 Dendrobium catenatum
CCCCCCCTCTTGGTAGCCTTGGGACATTTACTTAGGCATAACAACCTAATTACTGGACTCAACACCTAAGATCACTTAATTTGGCAAATTGAGTGAGAAGTTATACATTTTTAAATTTAGATATATTTTCTAAAAATTATTAAATTAAATTATGCAGCCAACCGAGCTTTTACACGCGATGTTGTTTAATTAGTAGCCAATCATTGCCGTGTTAA
>NW_021592413.1:0-330 GCF_001605985.2 Dendrobium catenatum
ACCCGTGCAGGCAACCGGCGGGTCCTATATGCCGACCGCGCCGGAACATCAATATTTTTTCGTCCAGGATTCCGATTCGGAATTATGACCCATTACTTAAAGCTTATTCCGAGGCGGATGGAGCGCCGATGCGCCATAGGCTCATCGGCCGGCCATGTGCTCCCAAAAAATGCATTTTTGATCCCCTACGGTCCGTTGGAATGAAGATGGATCAAAATCATCTCTCCACGACGTCAGCTTAAGAATAATTTGAGACCATATTACTATAGGTGCGACCATACCAGCACTAGTAACCGGATCCCATCAGAACTCCGCAGTTAAGCATGCTTG
>NW_021592414.1:0-1448 GCF_001605985.2 Dendrobium catenatum
GCCGGGGTTTGCCGGGATGGGTTGCTATCGCCAGGACGGCTGCCAGACTGCTGCCGCCAGACGAGTTGTCATGTGCATTTTTTTTTCTGGCGGTGTAATTCCGCTGGAATTTATTTTCCTACGCGGGTTTTACTGGTGGATTTTTTTGTAGCCGAAAACTGCCTGTAAATTCAAAAATCGTCGGTAAATGATCAATTTCCGCCAGAAAATTCTGCCGGTAATAGATTAGTTTCCTATAGTGGATGTTTATAGAGATTCTTGTATTATCTGTGTTGGGTCTAGTGGGTGTAAGGAAGCTGCTGGTTTCATTTTGGATAATGTGGGGGCATGGATTCTAATGCTGCGGGTGACATGAGCCATATCCCTTGCTTGTTTAATCATTTTCCTACCCCAACTCCATCTCCCCCTAATGTTGAAGAAGATGAAGTATTTTTTTTTCTGATTCGGTGATGCATGTTTCTCCGGCTCCAATCTCTTTTGATGTTTTGGGTCATGCTGATCGTGTGGTTTTAATCTCTACTCCTGTAGAGGCGGCTGGTAATTTTGATTCTATGGAAATTAAGGGTGCTAAGGTTTCGTTTGTTCAGGAAAGGACGCTTTGTGTGGATGTTATTTGTCCTTCTGTTAACTTGGTTTTGCCAACAACTGTTGTTGACATTCCTATTTAGGTTGTGTCCAATGCGGAGTTAAAAGCCCATCTGGGCGCCTTTGCGCCTCAGTGAGTAAATCCTGTGTGGATCATTCAGATTGGGTAAATGTGTCCAACGATGACTTTGATGAGAATGAAATTGAGTTCCAAGATCCTCATGTTAAACTCAATTCAAAGGCAGGTCAATTTTATGATCAAACTATTTCTACTAGTGCTGGAAAAATGTCTAAAAAAAATCGAAGAAAAAATAGCGATTTTGGTTGTGCTTGTGTGGTTTTCGTTTGATGGCGGACTATGATGAGGCATTCCTGCAACCTTGGGTTGGCCTCGAGCTGGCAACGTTGGTGGTTTGTTTGGCTCATTCCTTTACTTTGGTTGGTTGCTTTGTGGCTTACTCTGCCAATGGATGGTCGTCTCTGAGCGGTAGAAACATTTTTTGCTTAGTTACATTGGCATCATCTTTGGGTTTAGCTTCTTTCTTCTTTAACAAATATGGACAATTTCTTTTAAAATGCCCTTCATTATGGCGGTAGAAACATTTTTTGTTGTACTTGTGTCTTTCTCTTGTTATTAGGATTTTGCCAACACATTATTCATTATCCTCAATTCTACGTTGAAGTTGTTTGGATATCAACACCGACATTATATCATCTATTTTTCATATTGATCGTAATCCACTATATTTTCATATGACTAACAAAGAAATTAAGAGAATAATACATTGATCTTCTTCCTCAATTCTTACATCTATATTCTTAAGATAATAATTTTATTAAATTTATAAAGGTGTTTTTCCTAA
>NW_021592415.1:0-456 GCF_001605985.2 Dendrobium catenatum
GGAGCGGGGTTAGACGGCCGCGAAGGTGCCGGAGAAGCAACGCAAAAGGTTTACATGTGGCAATCACGTTTACTCAAATATTTTAAAAACATATTAATAAATTACGTAGTAATGATTAGGCATTGGAATTTGCTCACTTAATGATCGACCTAATGTGGTATTGCTTGGCCCTTCAGGTGATCGGGTATCAATAATATCCGCTACTTGTCCCCAGGAAGCATGTACTTGAGAAAGAAGACGGTTGAGTTGGGATGATTTGGCTCTGGTATATTCCTTATGTTTGAGGGCTCCAAAAATTTGGCTCCGGCCTCCGTCCGACTTGTGCTTTTCTTCTTGGGGGGGAGTTTTAACGAAATAAGTTTCGGGGTAAATTTTGGAAGGCATATGAGGTTGTAGATAAGACACTACCCAGAGATTTTACCCTCATTTTGCGAGGACTTTATGATCTGAGTTCTG
>NW_021592416.1:0-337 GCF_001605985.2 Dendrobium catenatum
GTATGAGTATACCCCTACACACCTTATTGGTGGGTTAATTCTCTACTTTTCCAGAGGCTATAAATCCTACCCATCTGCGTCACATAGATGACACCACTTCCTTCTTTCTCTCGTGCATGTTTGAATGCGATGTCTTCTCTCTTTTTCTTCAGTTTTCTCTTCCTCGGATTGACCGGATGTTGAATGAACCCCTTGTGTTGATCGAACCAAATTGGGACATTCCCCTTTGATTAGGAAAACCTAGAAACCCCTTGCACTAACCCACTGTAGAGGAGATAATCTAACATCCTTAATCGAGAGTTTTCCTAAGTCGAGGCTTAGGATGTAATTAACTACG
>NW_021592417.1:0-312 GCF_001605985.2 Dendrobium catenatum
ATCGAACAATGGAGGTCTAGTTATAGAATAACCCTCATGTGTATTTCGGTTTCCAAATGTAGCCATCTACGTTAATAAAAAAATAGTCTAAACTTATGATTTTGAAACAAAGTTTTGATACCACTTTTTGAAACTTGTTCAATATGAATTAGGTTGTTAGACCTAAGCTTATATCCCAATGGCTAACCAACAGGGGGATGAATTGGTAATTAAAAAATTTTCCCTCTTTTTTGAATTTTAAACCGAGAATAACTTTAGTGAATTTTGAAGAAAAGGTTAAAAATAAAAGCAGCGGAAAATAAAAAGACACAA
>NW_021592418.1:0-11390 GCF_001605985.2 Dendrobium catenatum
TGGCTCTACTTGATGAATTTGATGAGTTAAACAAAAATCATTGTGAATAAATTGAAGAGCATGAGTCACTAAAAGTCACACACACCTCACTTGAATCTGATTTTATGAAATAAAGAGATAGTGAAAAACCTGAGGATTGATAATGATGTCTTAAAAAGATGATTCTAATGTTTAATGCAAATTGTTTGAAAAATATAAATAGGTCAAGAAAAAAGAACACTTTTGATCAGAGTCACTCTACCACCAAAACTAAGAAAGTTGGAATCCCAAGATAAGAGCTTATTCTGAACAAAAGCAATAAGATCATCAAACAAAAAAGTCTGTCTTCTACCTTTAAATAGAGGAATACCAAGGTACTTCATAGGCAAGTAAGAATGAGTAAAACTAGTAGCATCTTTAATACCTAAAATACGTTCATTGGAGTTCCTCTTAGAAGTAATAACTCGGACATCCAAATCTTAACATAATTCTTGAGCCAAAAGAATATTCTCCGTGCCTACCTTTCACAAAGCCCATTTGATAAGGAGAAATAATTTTAGGTAAAATTGAAGAAAGATGATTCGAGATAATTTTAGAAACCAATTTGTTGAAGAAAGTCCAAAGATTAATAGGACGAAAATTATTCCAAGTTTGAACATAATTATTTTTAGGAATAAGCACAAAAGAGGTAGAAATAAAAAAATTTAGGGATAGGATTACCAGCAAAAAAATCCCAAGTAGAAGAAAAAATATCATTATGAATAATGTGCCAAAATTTTTGAAATAAAAGAGTCATGAAACCATCAGGACTCGCCACTGAATCACTATGCATGCCCAACAAAGTTTCTTTAACCTCCTCAAGAGAGGGAGGCCTAGAAAGTGAAGCATTATCCTCAAGGGATAGAAGGTTGGGAATAAGAGAGTGATCCATAACTTGAATAGGAGTGAAAACTTTATTAAAATGGTTTTGAAAATGAATCACAACTAAATTAGCAATCTCAACAAGGTTGTTAGAGTAGGAGCCATCCTCCCTTTGGAAGTTGTTGATACTATTCTTAATACCTTTTCTCTTAGTTAAGGCATGGAAGTACTTAATATTATTATCACCTTCAACTAAGTGCTTAGCAATAGCTTTCTGCTTCAAAAAGACCTCTTCCTGAGCTTGAAAGTTAAAAAGATCAAGTTTAGACTGCTTTAATAAGGAAAAATTAGCATTAGAAGGATCATTCTGACATAAATTCTCATTAGAAGACACATTATTCATCTTGTAAAATATTAGAAAAGATATTTCTGAACACATTGTGATTCCACCAATTCAGAACTTGCTTCAACCTCTTAAGCTTTAACCAAAGTCTTTTCATACCAAAAATAAAATTATCATGATGTAAAGGAGCTTGCCAGTTATAATTAACAACATAAAAAAAATGAATTATTAAGTAACCACATATTTTGGAATCTAAAGTGAGAAGAGGCATTAAAATGTCTATTCTTAATGTTGACAAGGTTCTACTAATATGCTGCACATTAGTGAAATTAATAGTATTAATCCAAGAATCATTAAAGAGCACATGGTCAAGCCTTTGCAAAAAAGTGACACCTATTCCAGGTAAAGTTATTGACAACAAACCCAATATTAATTAAATTATAAGACAAAACCATATTATTAAATTGACATAGAACGATAAGAAGGGGAAGACCCACCAATCCATTCAGAACAGATAGTGATAGCATTAAAGTCACCACCAGCCAACCAAGGCAAATGACATATACTATGAAAAGTCATAAGATGATCCCATAATAATTTTATAATGTAAAGGGAAGAGGCAGCATACACAAAAGATGCACAACAATGAAAATTAAAAGCCTCAATTTTACAGTGCATGACTTGCATAAAATCTCCAATAACAACAATTTTAATAGGATTTTTCCAAAAAAAAAACCTTAATTTTATTAGGCACATTCAAAGTGGCATGGTTAAAACCAAGAAAATGAGAGGTACTAAGCAACCTTAAATCAGGAATAAGGGGTTCAAGCATGACAAGAATAGAAATATTATGAACACAACAAAAAATTTTAACACGAGTCCTAGAAGACGGACAACCAATGCCCCTAACATTCCAAATAATGGTACTAAACATAAAGAAAGATTAATGAGAAGTATTCGAATGACTATTTCTAGAAGTGTTTGTAGGTGGTTGCAAAGAGATATGCTTTGGCTTCTTCCCTCTTTTACAATGAAATTTAATAAAATTAGCATCATTATCATCATTGGCAAAACATTTAGTGCATCTCCTAAGTATCAGTAAGAGCATCACTATTATAATTAGAAGTTGAAGGAGACTTACTATCATTAGAATAAACCCTATGTAAATTAGGACAATCATCCTCTAGAAACCTACCATCATCCTCCAAATTATCAATAGCCTTCATAATCGATTCTTTAAAGCAGGTAGAAGGTAATAGACAGTGATCCATGGAAACAAATTCTCCATCCTCTAAAGCCAGGTTTTTCTTCACACCTTCAATAACAACCAATTGATCATCAACATTAGTTTCCTTCACAGATTCCTGAATAATTAAAGGATTAGGAATCATAATACCACTAGCATAAGATATATTGTGATTAATAATGCAAGAAAGAGATGTTTCAACATTATGTAAAGCATGGTCCATAATTTTCTCACACTCATTAGAAGAACCATTTAAAAGAACAACTCCCTGATCTTGAGGCACATTGAAAGAAGTATTTAAGCCAACATGAAGAGGTTCTTCCTTAGTTTCCACCAATAGATTCTCACGCAGAGGAGAATGGCTAGTGTTAATATCCACCAAAGGTATCGAAATAAGTTGAGGAGCATCCGTAGGTTCAGTAGGAGCCATCTCAGTACCTATAACCCCATTAGATTGTTTCAGAGAGTTCTTATCAGAATGCAGGTGTGTGTATTTCTGAAAACATTTGTTCATAGCGTGCCTGTGCATTTTACATAAAGAACAAAATATTGGTAAATTCTCAAACTCAATTTTTTGGAAATAACCTTTGATTTTGGACTCAATCCAAATTTCATTTGGATATTTCTTAGAAACATCCAATTCAACCAACACCCTATCAACTAATGGCCTCGAGACCGAAGAAGTAGCTTGATCAGTCTGAAGGGGACGGCCGAAGATAGAAGCCATACCAAATAAAATTTAATGGCTAACAAAATACTATCACAAATTAGGAAATGAAATGCAAACCGGAGCTATAGGAGATTCCCACTTAATGTTAAAAACCATAGTCCATTCAGATAAATGCAATTGACATGCTTGAATATAATACGATCTTCTAGCAAAAATTTGACTATAGCAAGGTCATAGGCTTGTTGAATGGCAACATGCCTTTGATCGAGTAAACCCACATGGAATAATCCAGAGAGCTTAAGATTAATGAAGAACTTATGAATGACATCAATATTAGGCCTTCTAAATACAAATTTACCAACCAAAGTTAAGGCATAAGGAGAAGCTAGTTGTTCCACCACAGAATCCTCAAAAAGAAGAGCCGGACATCCCTTAAATGACAATTAAATAAACTTAAATTTTGGAGATGATGAAGAAGATCTAGCGAGAGTCTCTTTGAAAGATCGAGTTTTCCCCTCAAAATGAGAGGAAGAAATAGGGTTCGATGATGACGGGGTCGTCATCGCCTCGCTCGAAAAAGCAAAGAGAAAAACAAACTCAAAGCACGAAAAAGATCCTGTAGAGAAGAGCAACAAAAAATAATCAAAATAACAAAAAAATCCAAGGAGGGCTTGAATCGAGCGCATGAAGAGGAGCCCTAAAATCACCCAAAAATCGCATCTGAGCAGAGAGATGTTGAGGTGTATGCTTGTCAGGTTGATTCTGATAGACAACTAAAAGTTTGTGTAGGTTGTTAGACATTATAGAACTATCTTGAAGCTAGCCAACAGGGGGGGTGAATTAGTTATTAAAATATTTCTTAAATTTTTAAAAACCTTTTTTATATCTTTTTAAAAAATTAAATCACTAATCATAAAATATGTAGTTGATTATAAAAATGATTATTAAGGAGGATTTTTTAATAATAAAATTTTAAATGTAGAAAAATCAAAATGTGAGAAAAATTAATGACAATAAAAGAACACCAGATTTTATAGTTGTTTGGTTCAACTTGACCTACATCCACTGCCTGGAGACTCCTTCTCTTGGTATTACACTAGACAATAGTGACTCTCTTTCAACCCCCATAGTAAGGCAAAGAAGCCCTTATAAACTCTCTTCCACCAACCTAGTATGGCAGAAAATCCTTTATATAGAAAATATATAAAAAAACCATCCAAAAACTAAAATTTTCAAGAAAATCAACCTACTGATATATTGTATGATCGTGGATCATCTAGTACAAATAATTCAAAAAATTAGGGCTTTAGTTGGTACGAACTTGGTTGAACTTAGTTTTGTACACTTTCTTTTGTTTATATGAATAAAAATCGCACTGTATGAATAATTAAAATAAATAAATGTGTTTATTTTATATGATCTGGGGTAAACTTACTTTTGTACTATGTTAGTCATCTATATGATGGCAGATTGTGCTGTATTAATAGTTCAAAAAATAAATGTGTTTATTCAGTGCAATCTGGTAAGAAACTATTTTTTTTTTACTTTGTTATTCATCTGTACAAATTCAAATATAATTAGCAATAAACATCTAGATCTCTCCAACAAATAATTAATTTATAATATTTATAATTTAACACTTATGTTGTGTTAACTCATTCATGACTTTATCACAATGGGTACGAGGACTAAAGCCTCTTTAAGGGACAAGCCTAAAAAATTTATTAATGTAGTGTGAACTGTAATTATTATTTATCATATTTAATTCAAATGGTTTATTAAATTTTAAATATTCAAGATTTTATTAAATTTATGAATTTATTGATTATTTTATTAATTAAATATTCTATATATTTAAACTTTTAATTTATTTTAAGTCTAAAACATTTTATATTTTTCATAAATACTAGACCCAAAGATGATTCTAATGCTTTTGAGTTTGTATCTTTTAGAGTTTTCTACAATTAATTATGATTCAACATCGATTAATCCAGTACAATGCCTTTTCTTTACCATCTTCATCAACTTGTGCCAACAATGCACCAAGTGACTCATCCAGAGTGGCAGTATACAAGGCCAAAGGTTTCCTAAGAATTAGGGCTACTAAGACTAGAGGATTATTGAGTTACTACTTGATACTCTCAATGGTACTTTGACACTTTTGATCCTAGATGAAAATGGAGTTCTTCATATTTATAATAGCAAATGGCTGACTCATTCCAGATATATTCAAAATTAAATGTCTTATATACATCAATATTCCTTGAAGGGATCTTAATTATGGGAGGCTTTTTGGAGGTGGCATGTTTAAGATGACCTTAATCTTAGAAGGATCAATTTCAATTCCACACTGCTTCACTATGAAACCCAAACATTTCTCTTAGGTGACACCAAAGGCACTTCAAGGTATTCATTTTGAGATCATAGATTCCCATCCATTCAAAGACAACTCTAAAATCATATAGATGAGCATCTTCGAATTTAATTTTAATAACAAAATAATCAATGTAACATTCCACTTATTTATATATGAGATTGTCAAAGATTTTATTTATATCTCACTTGTAGGTTGCAGCAACATTTTAAGTTTAAGGATGAATTTGAAGTTTCCCACATTTACAGAAATATACAGTGGGTGATTGTGATCAGTAGTTCCTATAAGTAAGTCCTCATCAGAGAAGGTTACTCCCAGGATTTCCTTGAAATATAAAGCTTCATCTTTTGAAATTGTAGTTAAATGTACTAAGCATATCTCAGGGTCAGGAGTGTTTTAATCAAACACTCCCTTTTTTTGGAAATATTTAGGACATCATAAATACTTAACCTAATTGGTAATTTCCTAAGATAAGCTAGAAAATTATAATAAACATTTGAAACATCAAGATTAGGACCTCATGGACTTGAGGAAGGATTTGGTTATTGAGTAAGAGAATGAATTTGATCACTAGACATGACCTACTCACCTTTCTCATTAGTTTTCAACTTAGGTGGTAAGTCTCTACCACTATGAAGTTATACTTCCATTATCTCCTCAAGATGATAATTTATCATACGATCTACACTACCCTTTGGTGGCTCTAACTGATTTTTTATCGAGAAATTTGAATCTAAGAAATTTATCATAATAGAACTACCTTCAAAGTTAACTTCAGGGGTATCACTATCTGATAAGATTTTAGATTAACTTTCCTTTTTTAGATATTATGATTGGAGGACTAGATTTCAAGGAATGTTCATTCATCACTACTAGATTAGTGTTATCATTATAATTTTCACCCTTTTTCAATTCTATTTTGTTGTTATCTTTTTTTTTTTTTTTTTTTTTTTAAAAAAAAAAAAAAAAAGAAACCAAGATACAGCAGAAAAAAGGCTCACATTCCTTCTTCAATAAAGAGCAAAGTGAAGGAGGAATGTTAGCAAAAGAAGAACTATCAAACCAAAAATTGTTATCTAAAGCCAAAGTAGCACACATATAGGCTACCTTATTACAACCTCTATCTATATGGTGAAGAATTACCTTATTGAAATTGGCCAAGAAGAGAAATTCATCCTCCATCCGATTATAGTATTGCCAATTCTTATTCAAAGAATTTTGAATGAAATTGATAACATTAATGTTATCCCCTTCAATTATAATTCCTTTACACTCAAGCATCCATGGTTGAAGAAATTTTCTAAATGTCATCACAGCCTCTAGCTCAAGGCGAGCTATATCCCAATGCATTCTTCTTTCTCCAAAAGCAATCAATAGTCTTCCTTTATGATCCCGGAAATAACCATCAATTCCAGCATTATAAGAAGTTAGAAGAGCTGCATCAACATTAATTTTAATCCAACAAGCGGTGGAGGGTGCCAAAATTTTTGAGATTCCCTAAGGAGATTAGCACCCCAGCTATCTATGATTGGACTAGCAGATTTGAAGGAAGAAGACATCACATTAGCTGCAGTAATTGCTACAGTTTTTATAGAATTTCCCTTATTTACCTCATTTCTATTCTTCCAGTTAAAGTATACCGAAGTACAGCATAAATTGGCAATATTAGGAGCAATACTAACAAGCTTTTTCAGCTCACAAAAACCTTCTTCCAGAGAATTGAAAATTGTGATATAAAATCCCCACTGTTTAATCATTCGAAGTATCTCATGAAGATGAATACATCGGATAGCTATATGCTCCAGGTTTTCAATTTCCAGACATCCCCTAGGGCAACGATCCATATCTTTAAGCT
Source organism: Dendrobium catenatum (assembly GCF_001605985.2). Taxonomy (NCBI): domain Eukaryota; kingdom Viridiplantae; phylum Streptophyta; class Magnoliopsida; order Asparagales; family Orchidaceae; genus Dendrobium; species Dendrobium catenatum. Next base: position 7,329 of record NW_021592418.1, read on the forward strand.
TCCTATATTTTAGGAATTCATTTGTTGGGATAGCTTCTTTACTCAATCTCCACCAAAGCAATTCAATCCTAGCTAGAAGTCTCAATTTTTTTAACCAAGTATAAAAGCCCATATCATCAACAGAACTGTTGAATTTGCTGATAGCCTCCACTGCTCTTGCAGTAATAGACCTATTGGATAAACAACAAATTTCTTCCAGATAATCTTCATTTGCTCTTCTATCAACCGAAATCTGAAGGATGGTATTAATAGTATCATTCTGGAAATAATCGTTCAATCTCTAAAGAATCCATCCATCATTCTCATCAATGAGATGATTTAGTTTTAAACCTTCAAGCTCCAAACAGTTAGCAGTAATAGGCCAATCATTCAAGCATTTATCAAGAAGCCATGTGTCATTAAGAATATCTATCTTCTTACCATTGATAATTTTCCACCATAAAAGAGGTTTTAAGTATTGAGCACCTTCAAGCAAAATATTCCAAGCAATAGAGCTTCCTTTCTTGCTTTTGACATCCCACAAATTATTTCCATATTTGGCAGAAATAACTTGATAAAGTAAAGAATCCTGGTTTTGAAGGAATCACAAAGATAGACGAGCTTTAAGAGGTCCTGATCTGCTGACCACCGAATGAAAGTTCAAACCTCCATTTGCTTTAGTTTTTCATAAAGTTTTCCAACCAACATAATGCATACCCCTCTTACCATTCATCTTATGCCAAATAAAATTTCTACAACATTTATCAACCTCTTGTAAAATCTTCTTTAGGACCAAAGTATGTGTAGAAACAAAGTTAGGGAGGGTTAAAAGAGAAGTCTTAGCAAGAGTAATTTTACCTGCTAAGGAAAGATTTTTGCTTCCCCAAGAGTTCAGCCTTTGCATCACCTTGTCCAGTAAAAATTGAAAATCAAATTTTAGAGGTCTTCTTAACATCATGTTGATGCCTAAATACTACATTTCTTTCACAGATTTAAACTCCAAAACCTTCTGTATTCGGAAACAGCAGATCTGCAAATACACTTACTAAACAGGATTTGAGATTTAGAGTTATTAACTTTCAATCCTGTCTAAGAGAAGAAATCCCTCACAATACTTCTCAGCTTAACATCCAAATGATAAGTAGCTTTGGAAAAAATCAGGACATCATCAGCAAACAGTAAATGGTTCACCTTGGGAGCTCTCGGTGAAACCTGAATTCCCAGCTTTTGTCCACCCTGAGACATGGCTAAAGAGAAAAGTTGAGAGAAAAAAATATACAGATAAGGTTAAAGCGGGCAACCTTGCCGAAAACCATTCTCAGCTGAAATCCAATTGGAAGCTCTTCCATTAATGATAAATGAAAATCTAGCATTCCTTACACATTCCATAATAAGTCTAGAGATATTCTTCGGCATGCCAAATATATCCAAGACTTTGGTAAGAGTTTCCCAGCTCATACTGTCATAAGCTTGCTCCATATCAAGCTTAACCGCCATAAACCCCTTTTTGCTTTTTGAGACTATAATTTTCTGAAAAATCTCATGAGCAAGAAGACAGTGGTCTGACATTGAATGACCATTGATAAAAGCCACTTGTTCATTAGTTATACATTTGGAAATATAACTTTTCATTCTATTAAGAATCACAGTTTCCACAATCTTATAAGTTGTTTGACACAAACTTATAGGCCTAAAGTTAGAAGGAACAATAGGCTTATTAATCTTTGGGATTAGCAGAATAAGTGTATCCTTCCATTCATTATACATGCAACCTGTTCTGAAAAAGTTATCAATAGCCTTCCAAGTCTCTTCCTCTATAATCCTCCAATAGAATTTGAAAAAAGAAGTTGTAATACCATCAAGACCAGGTGATTTGTTATTACCTTGACTAAAGACAGCTTTTACCAATTCTTCTTCAGTAAATTCAGCATCCATGAACTTAGCATCTTCAAAGGAAATTCTCAGATTTTCTGGGACTGAAGGCCAATCCGAAAGCTTGCACTCCCTAGCTGTCCATTTTTTCTTAAAAAAATTGTATAACACATCTTCAATTTGATCAAAGTCTTCTACTAAATCATTATTCTCATTCCTAATTTGCCAAATCAGATTACCGTTTCTTTTTACTGAGGCATACTGATGAAAAAATCTTGAATTTGTATCGCCATCTTGCTGTCATCTACTTTTAGCCCTTTGATTCCACCAAGTAGATAGTCTACCCAAAGTCACACTCAATTCATGAACTTTGCTTCTTAACAGCTCCAGCTTGTCTGCCGTAAGACCAGTACTAGTTTCTTCCATCTGCAGTTGTAAAATATCCTTTTTCAGCTCAGTTTTTAGAGAATTCAATTCTTTGCATTTATTCTTGCTCCAAAAATAAAGGGACTTCAAGGATATCTTCAATTTCCCTTGCAAGATTTCAGCATCAGAACCAAAATCTGTCTTCTTCCAAGGCTTTAAACTAATGTTCCATGTAGACGAATAGGATTTCCAAGTATCTTCAAATCTAAGAAACTTTGATTTCAGATTTTGAGGCTCAACCAAATTGAGAGAAATGGGAGCATGATCCGAAGCAACTCTAGGTAAATGACGAACCTTAGCCATTGGTATTTTCTGAAGAGCTAAAGAATTTTAAAAACATCTATCCAATCTCTCCCAAATTCTCGAATAGCCTTCCTTGTTATTACACCAAGTGTAATTTGGTCCCACAAACCCAATATCATGGAAGTCATTGTTAGTTAAGAGCATTTTTATGTCTTTAGGCCCTTTAGAGAAATGAAATCTCTTTCCACCTTTCTTATCCACCTTAGAGAGGATAGAATTGAAATCTCCTCCAATAATTGCTGGATTATCACCTATTAGGCAACCTTCAAGATCCTGCCAAAGCTTCCTTTGGGTTTGAACATCCCTTCCTCCATAAATTGTAGCAATATTCCAGCTTCCCAAAGTATTACTGTTAAGCTTTCCCATAATAAATTGGGAAAAATGATAAGTGATTTCAAAGGACGCCAAAGCTCTTTTTCACATCACCAAAATACCACCCGAAATACCATTCGCAGGATGATGGAAATAATCCCATTCATTACCAATGATCATGTTGATATCACATATATCCAGAGAAGACAATTTCGTTTCAGTGAGACCAACAAAAAACCCTTCATAGTCTTTCACTAACTCCCTAAGATATAAGGAGGCTTCTCTCTTTCTAACCCCCCAACAATTCCAAAAGATAAGAGATGACATTAAGAAATAATTGGGGAATAATCCCATATCATTTTACTGGATTTTTTCTCACCTCTCCTTTTCCTTTGATCTGCTTCCATTGGTCCCAAAGACCTCAATTCCTTGGATAATTTGATTTTACTATAATTTGTTAACTGTATCCCTGGATCACCAATATCCATCACAGTTTTAGTAGTAACCAACTCAGGAACAGCAGCAATAGGGTTCTCTATATTGGTTTCATTATTATTTCCAGTGATAGCTTTTTCAATAACTTCCCCCTCTTCCAAATCATTATCCAGAATTTGGAATTTGTTCAACCCCAAGGGTGATTATTGAGAACTCTTCCATTCAACAGCTTTATCTGCTTCCAGATTACCAAGGATACCTTGCAATTTTTCAGAATTAACTGCCTCATTGCTTTGCATACCATTTTTGTTATCTATCACTTTCTCAACCGGTCTATATACCTATTTAACTGGAGTAATTGATCCATAGTTTTTATTTGTGTATCTGAATTTCCTATTTTTGAAATTAACATGTATCCAAGGCCCATATTCATCCTTTCTTTGTTGTTGTACGCCTTTATCAACTGCCGAATTACTTTGTTTCAACCCTTCACTACTTCAATAGGATTCTGTTCCACAGCCTGTTCTGAAATCCATACAGAACAAAGGTCTTTACTATGACCCACCCTTCCACAATGGTAGCAAAGAGATGTTAACTTCTCATGCTCCACTTTTTGAAAGGTTCTTCCATTAACACCTTCTATCCATACTCCCTTAGGAAGGTTCTTTTCCAAATCAATACGCACACAACATCTAGCGTATTCCCTTCCCCCCCCCCCCCCTTTTAAAAAGGTCC
>NW_021592418.1:11566-25860 GCF_001605985.2 Dendrobium catenatum
TACCTAAAATAAAATTGCCAATATACCAAGGCCCTCCACTAAACACTTCCTCCATGGATTCAATGTTTGGGAAAGAACATAAAATCTAATTGAAGCCCAATGTTGTTAAATGAACACTACCATATTTTCTCCATTGTCTTCTAAGCTCTTGACTACAAACAGAGAATGGTACATTCTTACCAAGTACCTTAACAACCAATGACTTCTTCAACACCTGTGAATTTGCGAATTCTTTCTCTGGATTGAGCAAAACTGCCACTCCATCATCAGATAGCTGAATAGAATTTGTGTTGAAATTCAACTTAATGTGCTGAGTCTTCTGCCATGCCGACGTGAAATTGTTACGGGGTACAAAATTTGAATCTGCCGCATCATTCATAGTATTATCAACTATTCCTGATGTTTTCATCAAATCATTGATAGGTTGTTTCTGCAACCCCTTGTCTTGTATACCCATGAATTTGTTTACCTTCAGAATTAACTTTGCAGACGACATAGGTTCATCATCCAAATTTCCAACATTAGGATTAGATAGTTCCTCATTATTACTAACAACAACAAGACCTTTTACTTTCCCTTCAACAAGAGGTTCAGACGTCAATATAGGTCAAAACCCTTCATTAATAACCAGACAAGAAGAAGTTCTTGCCGCTCCAAGAACAAGATCATTTCTGTCAACAGAAGATTTGACAGGAACACCCCGATTCAGATCAGATACAAGATTGCCGCCGGCGATCCTTTGCCGGCGGTCCGGAATCGTCATCCCTTTCCAGGATCCGATAGCTTTTAGTTTTTTTATTACCCCTTACCTTTGGTGGGCAAATAAGAAATCAAGTATGGTTAATGGGGATGGGGAATTTAAACAACCATATGCATCATTTTCATTTTATCCTTATAAACATTATTTTAAAATCAATATGCATTTTCTTATCATAATGGTGAATTGTATATGTTGCATAATGAGCTTCATGAAGTATCTATTATATAAAGTTTGTAAAGCCAAAAATTCATATTCTATTTTTTACATTTAATAATGTTATTATCATTAATCTACAATTCTTTTCTTCCCTTAAATTGTTTAATTAATCAAACACATTTATAACATTAACTCAAGCCTCTTGAAATCATTCACATAGATGTAGTGACTATCGTTTAAGAAAAGTGGCTGGCATAATTCTTTCAAACACTCTCTTCCCTCATTATAATATGATTTTTCTTTTTATTTAACTCGTGTACTTTAGTACTGTATCAATGCTAGTAATCTGTGGGCTCAGTAAAATAGTCATTGCTTCTTCATTTCCTCCAATTTTTTTTTCTCACTTGGCTAGAGAGAAGCTCTGAGGATGGCGGGGGAGACCGAAGGTATCCTCCCCGCTCTAATGAGGGAGGAAGTGGTGGAGCATTGGGTGGTGGTGATTTTGATAGGAGGATATCATCTTAGGGTGCTAGTGGTAGGAAGAAGGTAGGGGAAGTGCACTCTCCAGCCAAGGATGGCTTTGGTGGGAACTCAGGAAATTTGAAGGGTAAGGGTTTTCAATTGAAGGTGGCGACTGATGGGGTTAAGGGTGGTCAATCCAGTGAGAAATTGATGAGAACCAGATCCAATGGGGGGTAATATAGCTTTGAGGATTGAAGTTACTTCTACGAAATTGATTAGAGCAAAGGCTAGAGCTTTGATTGTGCAAAAAATGAAGGACATGACTCGAGCAGTGATGTCAAAATGTTGGATAATTTGGAATTTATTGGGGTTCATCCTCAATTGAGATCAATCACCTAATGGAGAATGTGGATGGAAGGACTGATGAGGATTGCGGAAGTTCTGCTCAAGATGAATCATTGAACCAAGGTAATTCTATGAAGGTCTGTGAGGGGAATTCCCATATGTCTAAAAATGTATCTAATTATAGGGATAAGGAGATGTATAATTCTAATTAGGAATATAATATGGGGAAGGATTTTTAATCAAGTCTGGACTTCAAAGATCCAAGCAGTTATGCCGCGCAAAATTAAAGGATGAGTATACAAGGAGTTTGTGGTAATGCTGCTACCAGTCATTAGGGAGCAATTTTTGGTGCTGCAAGAGTTAAATTAGAAACATCTTGACCCATGAATGCATGGAAGAGGCTGAATCACTTTTGGGTTTTGCAGGTTTGAGATAAGGCAGATATATCGAAGGTTGGAATTAATGTAGAGCTGGATGTATAAGCAGTAAATAAAAACATTCAAAGACTTGACCGAGATGTGGTTGGGAGGATTTTAGGCAAGAGATTGCCTTATTTTGTTCTGAGTTCATAAATCAAATGGTAGTTGGGGAGATTTAGAGATTACAAATTGTCAACCATTATATCAACTTGCTTTGCATGTATTTTTGCTTCAGTGGAGGTAAGGGATGCAGTTCTTTTTGGAGGACCTTGGTTCATTGGAGGTAACACAGAGGGTCTAGATGGATGGACTCCACAATTCTCGCCTAGTTCTATGGAAGGCTTTTCCTTGACAATTTTGATCCGCCTTCCACACTTACCTTTATAATATTGAGTTTTAAAGAACATCTTAAGGATTGCTTCAATGATTGGAATTCCCTTACGGATTGAAGCTTTTACTGGAGACTTGAGTCATCATGAATTTGCTCGGGTGTGTGTCTGATTGAACTTAGCTAATAAACTTCAGATAGGTATGTGGATTAAAGGGTTGAATGGCTGCTTTTTTCAAAGAGTTGAGTATAAAGGCTTGGGGTTATTATACTTCCATTATGGAAAAATTAGGCATCGAATGGAGTGTTGTCCGGGCTGGGTTGATCATAATTGGATTGAAATGAGGGAAACCATTAAAAGAACAGAAGAATTGGGGAGTAGTTTTCTAAGAGGCTCTGATTTTGAAAAATAATTGAACTTGGTTGCGAACAACCCAAGTAAATCTTCGACATCTACATATTGTGAGGAGGGTGATAAGGTTGGATCGAGCTTGACTAGTGTGATGAAATAGTCTAGTAGTGCTAACATTGTTGAAATTGGAGGGGAGGTTACTAAAGGTAACCAATTGGAGGTTAATGATGATGAAAGCTAATTTGGACCTTGGAATTTGGTTCCACCTCATAGGAGAAGAAATATTAGGCAGCATGCTAAATCTCCAATGAGGAGTAATGCTGATTTTAAGGATCCAACTCCTATACAGATTAATTTAAAGAAAGTTCCAGAGCCAGCTTTATTGAAGAAGAATAAATTTTAGCCGACATGGAAAGAAAAATGATTAGGCATTAAGCAACCATTACTTTTTGAAAGTTCATCAGGGAAGTTAAACCCTTATGAACTAGCTCGAGGCTAACCAAGAGGGGGGGGGGGTGAATTGGTATTTTAAAAATTTCTCAAACAAAATCACAATGACAACCAAACAATCACCACAAAAAAGTGTGGAAATTAAAAGTGGAAAATGCAATAAGAAAGAACACGCTAAATTTTATAGTGGTTCGATCAACTTGACCTACATCCACTCCCCAGAGCCTCTCCTCCGAGTACTGCACTAAACTCAGTGTCTCTTCTTTTGCTCTCACAGTAAGGTGGAGAAGCCAGTACAAAATCTCCTTTCCATCAACCCCGATGAGGCAGAGAACCAAACTCCTTTCGCTTCCTCCTGAAGAATTTAGAGAACCCAATCCTTTTGCTTCCTCCTAAAGCAGGTAAAGAACCTTGTTCAATCGTTGAAGTAGACCTCGCTAGAACCTCCATGGAACCAGGGATGATGATTTGAGAAGATTACTCGGATCCTTTCTTGGAGCATCCTTTATGAAACCCCTCACAAACTCCCCCTCACAAGATCCTCTCTCTCTCCCCCCAAGCTCTCCCTCTCCTCTTGGCTCTCTCATGTCAGAACAACAGCAAAAGATGATCTCTTCAGTAAATAAGAGAAATTATAAAGAAGGGCTTCAAATTTACCTTAAATTGTAATAAATTGACAAATAACGTCCAAGACAATCAATGAATCATTCTGTACGATAAGTATAAATTTAGCTCAATTAGCCAGGCTGATGTGGAAGATTCTGGATGATTAGAAGGTTTCTTTGTTCTGATCATCCAAAATGATAGGACATCAATCTGTATGATTAGTTCAAGGAATCAAATATCATCTAGATAATCGCTCTGTTCAGTCAGACTTTACCTGGCTTAGCCAATGGAAAAATAACTGATCGTCCAGGATGCTTTCGTGATTGTCCTTGTTGATTAGTTCAAAATGTCAAATATTATCTAGAACATTACCCTAGTTACATGTTTTGGATGCTGAAAAAATAACTGATTATCCCTGACGATGTATGGATCATTATGTATGATTCGTTCAAAATCTCAAGTATCATCCAGAACATCACCATGGTCATCAAGGAAGAAACTAAGGCTTGTTTAACTAATTGTCCCAAATGATCCTACGATCATCTATGATGATATGATGAGCAATAAAATCATAATTGCTTTCCATAATTATCTGACTAATTTAGGCATATTTGTAATGCATCATCCAGGAAGATGTCCTGGATGATGTCTAAAAATAAAATAGGGCTACAAGAGTTGGCAGCTGATTCTTTCTGATTTGAGCCTATCATCTATGATGATGGTAATATCGTCCAGGACGATTCGCTTAATTTTGGCTTCCTTAACCAGGATGCCCTAATTAGTGTTTCTATTTTTAACTAATCGTTCAGGATGATTTGGGAACGTCCCATATGATATGATCAAAAACAAAAAACTCTAAACAGATGAAATTTTTCTCTTGAGTGTGTGTGTGCAAGGTTACTTAACATCAGGACCCACTTTATTACATTTGACTCAAGAAAAGGAAAAGACCATTACATACACTTATTAGCTGACTTTGTCCTAATATACCCAATCTTGAGCTAGCTTGATTTGCAAATTGATCTTATGGACCTTAAACATTAGTAGGCAAGGAAGTCATAGAAAAATAAAAGTATTAGATTTTGAAACTTGTTCAATATGAATTAGGTTGTTAAACCTAAGCTTATGTCCTAGCGGCTAAATAAGAGAGGGGGTGAATTGGTAATTAAAAATTTAATCCCTGTTTTTAATATTTTAAATCAAAAATAAACTTTAATGAATTTTTTAGAAATAGATTTTTCAACCACAAGTTAATAAGGATAAAAATAAATGCAACGGAAAAATAAAAGATACGGGATTTATAGTGGTTTGGTCAAACACGACCTACATCCACTCCCCGGAGGTACCCTCCGAGTATTACACTAATACCAATAGTGACTCTCCTTTTGCACCAACAGCAAGGTGGAGAAGCCTATACAAAACTCTCTTCCACCACTACCCGATGCGGTAGAGAACCGTCATCCTTATACACTCTTCTCAGTGTTGGCAGAGAACCGTATGTCCTTTCACACTCTCTCGGTATAGGCAGAGAACCCTTCATCCTTTGACACTCTCCTAGTGTGGGCAGAGAACCCTTCGGCTGTTCACACTCTCCAAGTGTAGGCAGAGAACCCTTCGCCTGTTCATAGTCTGCAAGTGTCGGCAGAGAACCGGATCTCCTTAAAAGATCTTCTTCATAAGAAATCTAGATGGAAGAGTGAAAAGAGTGAAGTAATAAAAAATCACAAGTAGAGAATCTTACCTTTGAGTACGAAGTGAAACCTTCACGCTCCAGTAGTAAGAATCCTCCTTCAAACACTCTCTCACACTCTCTCCTTGACTCTCCTTTCAGTAGGCACGAAGATCAGTAGGAAAAAAGATCAAGTGGCAATTTATATTGGACTTTATATAGAAAAGACACAAAAAACCATCCAAAAAATGCGGAAATTCAAGTCTGTTTGAAGTGAATCGTCCTGTACGATCGTGGATCATCCTAGATGATGTTACTTAAATTACTTGGAAATGAACCTAATGTATATTAGTACGAACTGACTTCATACCCGATCATTGTCCTGTACGAACTAAGTTCGTCCGGTTCGAATGGTTATACCATAGGTCGGTTCTGATAACTGCAGGAGGTTGCCAAAATTTCAAAAGTTGGTGCACTTCGTCCTGGGATGAATGTTGGTTCGTCTTAGATGAATTTTGTCCAGAGGACTTTGTCCAGAGACAAATTTTCTCTAGAGGACTTAGTCTAGAGACGAGTAGAATGTTTTATCTCGATAATTAGTTTAAACTCAAAGTCTAGAGGAGTTCGTCTAGGGACGAACTATGAACTTCATCTGGATAAACAGAACAACATGGAAATCCATAGGATTTCGTCCAGGGATGATTCATGCCTTTCGTCTGGATGAATAGTGTAAAGTGAGAATCCAGAGGAGTTTATCCAGGGACAAATCATGTATTTTGTCTGGACGAATAGTGTAAAGTGAGAATACAGAGGAGTTTGTATAGGGACGATTCATGCATTTCGTCTAGAATTTCAAGACTTAGAAAAAATTTCTCACTTCCTGTTCGTTCCATTTGTCTTCCGAGGGGATAACTGACTTGATCGTCCCGTACGAACTAGGTTCATCCCGTACGAACTGGGTTCGTCCCGTACGATCAGTATAAATTTTTTAAAGATTTCCCCCCTTATGTGTGTGTGTGCTTATTTACTCAATTACAATCACTCCTTTTCAAACTCAATTAAAAAAAAAAAAATACAAGCTTCAACTTATAAACTATCTCATGATGAATTTGATTTGAAGTCTTCATTAGTCTGGAGTTCAATTTTCCTGAACTGTTAGTCCACACAAGAGCAAAACACAAATCTTCCAAAAAGTGTTAGGAGATAACAAAACTTAAAATAATAATAGTTAGAATCATCAAAACTATACAAGTTGCAAGAATCTAAAATATGCAAATAGCAACTCTCATAACAATCTACCTCTTTTTGATGATGGAAAAACAATTATTGTTTGTATTAATTTCAAATTTTAAGAATCTCCTAATCTCCACCTGAATTGATGAACATATGAAAATAAGGAGGCATTGCACAATAATTTTATCATTTTCTCATTTTTTTTTATATTTTAAAAAAGAACAAAAATAATACTAAACAAAAATACGATAAATCAAAATATGATATAGAACAAAGAAAATACGATACATCAAAATACGATACAAAAAAAATGAAAAGATATGAACAACATTTTCTCCCCCTTTTTAACAACAGCAAAAAAGAGAAGAAGAAAAAGACCAGAAATGTAAGCAGTCATATGATAATCCTGTGATAATTAATCCTTGAAAGTGATTGAAATAAATTTTGCAAATAAAATCAAATCATCAGGCAAATCAACATGATTCATAGAATTTAAGAAGTGGTATAACATTGATAATAACAAGTATATATAAAAAATATGAATCAAATTAGACACTAAGATAAAGAATATCATTGCATAAACGATGAATATAAAATTTGTATATTTCAAATTTCAATACGAAATATAAATGTACAGAAGATCAATTTGAATTAAGAGATTAAAAGAATATGGAAAGAAATAATTACCACATGTGGCGCTTTGCGCATCTTTTTCAATAATTTTGGCACATTTATGTGCATCTTTTTTACTTGTGGGCTTATTTTGTGCCTCTTTTTCAAATAGCGAACCTTTGCGTATTCCTTTTAATTTTTGTACATTTGTACATTTTTCAAGAGTAATCGTATTCTTTCCAGAATTAATAGTAAAAAATTTAAAATTTTTTAATATTTATTGATAAGTGAAATACAAAATAAAAAAATATCACAGTTGCAATAATAATATTAAACATTAATGTAGTCTAATAAGAGACATGCAATTAAGAATCTTAATTACATCAAGTTATAAGCAAAACTTAAATTTAGAAAAAAATTAGATTTTCTAATGAATTCAATTTTAAGTTACACTTCAATGTATAGCACTGTTAAGATCAAAAATTTTAAAGATTGTCATATGTGCTAACACAAATTTCAAAACAATATATAAAAACAAAACTAGATAACTTATATTGATATCAAAATAAGGGATATTACAATCTAAGCAAATGATATCAATATGACATAAACTTCAAATACAAAAACATCAAATGAGAAGCAATACAACTAAAATAAAGTACATAACAATCTAACACATCACAATACAAGCACATCAACTAAAAAAACACATAATTAAGTACATGAAATCATTCTAATGGACCCTGATATGGAGGAGGAGGAGGAGGTGCAGTACCGAAGAAGTTAAACTAGTTACCGATCATAAGCATATTAGAATTTATATCGTTTATCTGTTCTTGCATAAATCCAATGTCTTGATTGTATTGTACATCCTGCTGTTGCATATGAGATTTATTTTGATCAAACCTTTGATCAAAGTAAGTCTCTAAACGGTCAAATCTTTGAACCAAATCCTGGTAATTTGGTTCACTAGCAGGTGCAGGTTCAACTTCCTCCTTCGATTCACTAAGAACAACATGAGTTTTTTCGTGGTTCTTCTTTATTGAAGATTGCTCTAAAAGATCCGTCGTTGTAGTAGAGCGGTTCTTCAATATCTTGGTTTGGATGAACCAAATTGTACTTCTTCTCTAGAATGTAGGCAACTAGATGTCCTAAGGCAATGTTCTTTTTTTTATGGGCGACATGCCAATTTCAGAGAGTTCATAAATATAGTCAATTAAGAGTTGGGCCTCATCTATAGGTTGTTTGGTCATAATCAAGTAATAATAGAAAGAAGAGGAGTAATGTTAACTCTTTCACTAGCTTTAGGAATTATGGAAGTTCTAAGAACATGCTGAATGATACGAGAATCATGAACTAGAGTCGCTACCTTAGACAAATGTTCCTTAAAACTAACTTCTCTAATCACTCGATTAATTTCAGTCCAATCAAAAACAAAAGTGGTGGTCATGGTGTGTGCTCTAATTCCTTCTGTCCTTAAGTTCGAAAAGATACCTAGGTCAGACTTGGTGATCTCTATTTTTTAAAAAAAACAAAGGAACTGATGACAGTATGGTCGGAGTTAAAAGACATGTTTGCCAGGAAATAGTGAAAGGTTTCTTTGTTGAAGAAGTGGACTAAAGTGAGAATGAAACCAAATTGAGTAGAGGCAAACAAGTTCATTACCTTAAAGGTTAATTATTTCTGAAGGAGGACTCTAGAGGGTGTGATCTTAGCGGACACAAATCTGGGAAAGGACTCTTCATTGGCTTTGGATAGAAAGTTATCGGAAGAGTTTTTGGGTGGACCCTTGGCTAGAATCTTTTGTCGTTTGCTTGAACTTGCCATTTGAAAAGATCTAAAGGAAGAAAAGTTTTGAAAGGGATGTGTGAGTGATGACTATTGAGTTCAAAAGCCCGCCTGAAATAGGACTGTTTGAACAGACGAAATTACTTTCATCCCGTAAGAAATTCAGTTCGTCCCGTACGAATAAATTTCATATGGACGAACAAATGAGTCCAAAATAAAATGGATTTTCGTAATCACACAACTTACGAAGCATCCTTTCGTATAGAATTTTGAACAAACGATAGTATAGACGAACACGTGTTAGTCCCAGACGATCTAAAATTTATGATCATTTTAATGGTAGTTGAAACTGTCCCCCACATCGAACCGTCATGTGTTCGTCCAGACAAACCAAAGGTTCATACGTACGAATATTGTATTAAAAACAACCTTATTCGTTTAACTTTCATTCAATCGTCCAGTTGTTAAAAAAAATTTTGTCCTGGACGATCGTGACGATCGTACAGATTAAGTGACAATTAAAAACTAAAAAACTGACGCAAAAGGTTCAAATCCGACAGTTTGACATACTAAACAATTCGTCCCGTACGAAATATTTTTGTCCTGGACAATTTTCACTCAAATTTTTTAAAACATGTACTCAATTAAAACTAAAACATAAACATAACAAAAACACATATAGAAAAATGAAAACACAAACTCAAAATACAGAAAAGATCAAAAACATAAGGATGCACACAAAAATACTAATAAAAAAAAACACACATCAGTGTTGCAGAAACATTTTAATTAAGCATTCAAATCGATCACACCAAGCCTTGTTCTTAATGAACAGAAGGTATCAATGGCTAAAGGTTTTGTAAAAATGTCTGCAAGTTGATTTTCAGTAGAAATATGAGTGAGTTAAATTTCTCATTTCGATACATGATCCATTATGAAATGATGCCTCATGTCTATATGTTTGGTTTTTTGAATGTTGAATAGGATTTTTAGAAATACAAATAACACTAGTGTTATCACAATAAATTGGAATAGTGCCTATAGTTAATCCTAAATCAATCAACTATTATTTCAACCAAAGTACTTATGTCACACAACTTCCTAATGCAATATATTCAGCTTTTGCAGTAGATATGGCTATTGAATTTTATTTTCTACTGGACCAAGAGACTAAAGAATTTCTAATGAACTGACATGTTCTAGAAGTGCTCTCTCTATCCACCCTACAACCTGCAAAATCAAAATCTGAATAACCAATTATTTCAAATGAAGAGCTAAACTTAGGATACCAAATTCCTAAGTTCTAGTTCCTAACAGATATCTTAAAATTCTTTTTACTGCTGTCAAATGTCATTCTTTTGGATCAGATTGGAATCTAGCACACAAACAAACACTAAACATGATATTGGGCTGGCTAGTTGTCAAGTAAAGCAAAGATCCAATAATCCCTCTAAATTTCTTTTGATCAACAGATTTTCCCTTAGGGTCCTTATCAAACTGAACTGAGGAACACATAGGTGTACTAATAGGTTTAGCATTGTCCATTTCATACTTTTTTAGGATGTCCTTAACATACTTTGACTGACTAAGAAATGTACCCTCGTCAATTTGCTTAATGCTAAAGCCTATAAAGTAACTTAAATCTCCAATTAAACTCATTTCAAATTCACTACTCATTATTTTAAAAAAATTATCACAAAGAATTTTATTTGAAGATCCAAAGATGATATCATCAACATAAATTTTTATAATGAGTATATCATTTCCAACTTTCTTTAAAAAGAGAGTTGTATCAACACTTCTTTTTTCAAATGATCTTCAAGTAGGAAGGTGCTCAATCTCTTACACCAAGCCCTTGGTGCCTATTTCAATTCATATAATGCCTTTTTCAATTTAAAAATATGATTTGAGTATTTAGAATTTTTAAAACCTAGTGGTTGTTATACAAAAACATTATCTTGAATTACCCCATTTAAAAAGGCACTTTTTACATCCATTTGGTACAGTTTAAATCCTCTAAAATAGGCAAACGCTAGTAAAACACTAATTGCTTCAAGTCTAGCTGCAGGGGCAAAAGTCTCCTCAAAATCAATCCCTTCAATCTGATTATTATCCCTTAGCAAATAATCTAGCCTTATTTCTAATGACTACTCCTAAGTCATTCATTTTATTTTTGTATACTCAGTTAGTTCCAACCACACTTTGATCCTTTGGCCTTGTAGTTAATTTCTAAACTTTATTTCTTACAAATTGATTTAACTCTTCTTGCATAGCCAAAATCCAAAACTCATCCAAAAATGCTTGATCAATATTTGTGGGTTCTATTGTTGAAATGAAGGCTGAATGATTGACTTCTTTGTTTAATCCACGCCTAGTCCTTACACCCTCAATAGGTTCACTAATTATCGACTCCTTTGGGTGGTTTTTAGAAAATCTCAAATCTCTAGGAAAAGGGTTTTCTATATCCAAATTTTCTTCAATATTTTCTTCCAAATTTTCTTCCAAATTCATTTTATCAATTTTTTGGGAGTTAACCTCAATCACTTCTTCTACAATATTTGGATCTTCCAACATTCCAGATTCATCAAAAATAACATGTATGGTCTCCTCAATTACCAAAGTTCTTCTATTTAATACTCTATAAAATTTTCCAACACTAGAGTATCCAACAAAAATTCTTTCATCTGATTTTGAATCAAATTTTCCTAAGGCAGATTTTCCATTGTTATGAATAAATACCTTACAACCAAAAACATATAAATAAGACAAATTAGGTGTTCTAACTTTTAGCAACTCATAGGGTGTTTTATTTAATTTAGATCTCACATTCACCCTATTTAGAACATAACATGCAGTGCAAACCGCCTCAGCCCAAAAATATTTAGGAAGTGAGTATTCTGCCAATATTGCTCGGGTGGCTTCTATTAATGTTCTATTTTTTCTTTCGACTACCCCATTCTAATAAGGGGTTCTAGGAGCAGAAAAGTTGTGATCAATTCCTTAATCCTTACAAAAATCCTGAAATCTTTCATTTTCAAATTCTCCTCTATGATCACTTTATATAGTCATTATTTCACACCCTAGCTTTTTTTGAATTTAAGTCAAAAAATTTCTAAATTCCTTAAATAATTCACTCTTATAAAATAGAAATCTAACCCATGTGAATCTTGAGTAATCATCCACAATCACAAATCCGTATACCTTCCCTCCTAGACTTACAGTTCCAACTGGTCCATAAAGATCCATATGCAAAATCTCCAATGGTTTACTAGTTATAAGATCCTTATTGGACTTAAAAGAGGACTTTACTTATTTTCCTAATTGACATTCATCACAAAGGTGGTCCTTAGTAAAGTTTAGTTTTGGTATACCTCTCACTAAGTTCTTTTGGTTAATCCTGCTAAGGTTTTTCATGCTAGAATGACAAATTCTCCTATGTCAAAGCCATGACTCATCAGAAATAGTTTTTTAAACAAAATGCAATAAGAGATTAAATGCAATTCAAGTCTAGCATATAAACTTTTTTTACCTTTTTACCATTCAAAACATCATTTCTATTTAGGCTTAAAATGCAACTAGTAGGAAAAAAATTTACACAATATCCTTTGTCACATAGCTGGCTTATACTTAACAAATTATTCTTTAAGCCTTCTACCAATAACACAATTTCAATATAAAAATTCTTAAGATTTCCAATCATACCTGTCCCAATCACCTTCCTTGTGGTGTTATCTCCAAGTGTAACCTTACCTCTACTCCTGGCTTCCAGCAATATGAATTGAGCAGTATCTCGAGTCATATGTTTTGAACATCCGCTGTCTAGGTACCATATGCTCTCACGAGGTCTTATATGAGAGCGACCCTGCAAGATTATCAAATGTTAGACCTGGGAACCCAAACAAGTTTGGGTTCTCCTTTTGGCAAATTATAAAGAGATGCATGTATGATATGTCTAGGTTTATGCATCTTAGGTTTCCACACCAAATAAGTTTTCTTCTTCAAAGTACAGGTGTGAACTATATATCTAATAATTCCACAATTATTACATTTGACTTTTGGAAAAGGATTCCTAAGTCTATTACTTTTCATTTATCTATTTAGGGATTGCATAAATTTAGGATACAAAATAGGATTAGTGAAATCTTCAAGTTTAGGGGGTATCCTATTATTCTTGAAAGCATTTATCATTAATTTGTAAAATGAATTCATATCTTCCAAAATTTGATTTATATAATTGATTCCATAAATTTTTCTCTCAGATTCATCCTTAAAATTTTTAAATTCTTTTCAAGTTCTGCATAGGATGATTTCAAAATTTCATATTTTTTTATTCAAGTCATCAAACTCATCAAATAATTTCATGTGGTTGTCATCAATTAAAACACGATCTTTCATAAGGATTTCATGTTCCTTTTATAGTTTTTCAAATTCTAAACTTAGACTAGCATGCATTTTCTTTATTTTCCTATATGCATCATGCGTGTGTTTAGAAACTTTAAAAAGCTCATCATAAGTTAACTCACATACCTCTTCTTGATCTGACTGATCAAGACTATCAGCAATTAAGCACAGATTAGTGACTTACCCTTCCTTTTTTATTTCTGATGAGTCCGAAGCTGAGTCCACCCAAAAAGCTCTTTGGAATTTCTTCACGCCCTTCTTCACAAATGGATTCTCCTCTACCTTCTCCTTGCTAGGAGTGGATTTGAGTTTTGGGCAATCTGTCTTAATATGTCTAGGTTTCCTACACTCATAGCAAATAACATCATTTGAAACCTTAACATTTCTATTAAATTTATACATCTTTTCCATTGCAGGCGTCTCTTCTACTTCCTCTTCAGAAAGCTTCTGAATTTTCTAGTCATCAGTGCGAAGTCGTCTTCATCCTCAGGTTGTGAGTGTTCAATCTCAGATTCCTCCACTTTCAGTGATATGTTCTTCTCCCTTCGTGGTTCACCTGTATCAATCTTTCTTTGGCTAACTCCTTGCTTATAAGTAATTAGCAAACCAAGAAGATTGTCAATAGAGTAAATGTTTAGATCTTTAGACTCTGTAATTGTAGTAATTTTAGCATCATAAGTAGTAGGCAAACAATGAAGAATCTTATTAACCAT
>NW_021592418.1:26424-40268 GCF_001605985.2 Dendrobium catenatum
TTCATCCTTTCACACTCTCCCGATGTAGGCAGAGAACCCTTCATCCTTTCACACTCTCCTAGTGTGGGTAGAGAACCCTTTGGTTCTTTACACTCTCCATGTTTAGGCAGAGAACCCTTCGTCTGTTCATACTCTCCAAGTGTCGGAAGAGAACTGGATCTCCTTGACAGATCTTCTTCACAAGAAATCTAGAAGGAAGAGAGAAAAGAGTGAAGTTGACAGATCTTTTTTACAAGAAATCTAGAAGGAGGAGAGAAAATAGTGAAGTAATTAAAAATCAAAAGTATAGACTCTTACCTTTGAGTACCAAGTGAAACCTTCATGCTCCAGTAGTAAGAATCCTCCTTCAAACACTCTCTCACACTCTCACCTTGACTCTCCTTTTAGTAGGCACGAAGATCAGTGGGCAAAAAGATCAAGTGGCAGTTTATATTGGACTTTATATAGGAAAGACACAAAAAATCATCCAAAAAATACTGAAATTTAAGTCTGTAAGCAGTGGATCATCCCGTACGATCATGGATCGTCCTGGACGATGTTACTTAAATTACTTGAAAACGAACCAAATGTATATTGGTACAAACTGACTTCATACCCGATCTTCCTCCCGTACAAACTAAGTTTGTCCAGTATGAACGGTTATACCATAGGTCGGTTCTGACAACTGCATGAGGTTGCCAAAATTTCAAGAGTCAGTATACTTCATTCTAGGACGAATGTAGGTTCAACTTCAACAAATTTTGTCCAGAGGACTTCGTCAAGAGATGAGTAAAATGTTTCGTCTCGATGATTAGTTTAAACTCAAAGTCCAGAGGAGTTTGTCCAGGGATAAACTATGAACTTCGTCTAGACGAACATAACAACATGGAAATCCAGAGGATTTCATCCAGGGGCAATTCATGCATTTCGTCTGGACGAACAGAGTAAAGTGAGAATCCATCGAAGTTCATCTAGGGATGATTCATGCATTTCGTCTGGACGAACAGTGTAAAGTGAAAATCCAGAGGTGTTTGTCGAGGGATGATTCATGCATTTCAACTGGACGTTCAGGACTTAGAAAAAATTTTCTCACTTCCTGTTCGTTCCATTGCTCTTCCGAGGGGATAACTAACTTGATCATCCCGTACGACCTGGGTTCGTCCTGTACAATCAGTATAAATTTTTTAAAGATTTCCCCCCCTTATGTGTGTGTGCTTATTTACTCAATTACAAGCACTCCCTCTCAAACTAAATTCAAAGAAAAATACAAGCTTCAATTTATAAACTATCTCATGCAGAATTTGATTTGAAGTCTTCATTAATCTGGAGTTCAATTTTCTTGAAATGTTAGTCTACACAAGAGCAAAATACAAATCTTCCAAAAAGTGTTAGGAGATAACAAAACTTAAAATAGTAGTAGTTAGAATCATCAAAACTGTACAAGTTGCAAGAATGTAAAACATGCAAATAGCAACTCTCTTAACATTAGAAATATTTGTTATCATCAAAATTATAATTTTTGAATGTATATTAGTAACAATCTCCCCCTTTTTTATGATGACAAATATTTTGTAGAAAAATCTATAATGTGAATAAAGAAGTTCAAATTTTGCTAAAAGCAAATAGATGGTACAAACAATAAACAGAAAATAGTACAAAAAATAACATAAAACACTAACACTACTCCCGGTTTTGACATCAAAAAAGAAGAAGAAAAAAAATGAACAGAAACTAAAAAAAATGAAACAAACTAAATCATAGAAAAAATGACAAAAATAACATTTTTTTTAATCAAAGCTTGAATATAATAAAATTTTCATGTGATTGAATTAAAAATTTGTAAGAATCAATGATTTAACTTTGTCAAAATCTAAAAAAAAATAGAACAACCGATCCTGTTAGCCCTAGATCAAACTTCTTATAAGGCAAACCATCTTTTGAAAATAAAGATCTAACTCAAAGAAATCAATTGGATAAGCAAAACAGATCCATTAAAAACTTGGTTCCAAAAAAAATATCTTTTAGAATAATATACCAAAGTAATTAATCACAATCATAAATTTTGAAATCAAGCCTTTACAAATATCAAGTGACACATGAATTCTTCTAAGATTTAAAGGTTTGAAAGAAAATGAAGCTTACTTCCTTGAGGGCTCATTTTATGCCTCTTGTCAATTGGTTGGCACACTTTGCGCATCTTTTGATTTTTGATACACTTTGTGTATCTTACAATTTTTTTGTCGATCATTACCCATCTTTTCAGTTTTTCTTTTTTTTATCTCATTTTATGCCCTTGTCTTTTTTGAAAGCTAGATCCCTTTCTAAACTTTGAAATACTCTCAGTTGTGAGAATATCTTCTAAATATTAGAGAAGAAAAACTCACTCTCTAATATAAGGAAGAGTAAACTATAAAGTAGAACCAAATTTATATAATAAGTGCAATAACAAGATTATGAAAGCTTAAAAGTGATTTAAAGACTTTGCACACTATTTATCTAAGATAAATTACTATAGCAAGAAAGAAAAGATTTTAATTACAATGTCCAATTGTTAATTTGAGATAGATTATTGCTTAGAAAAAAAATTATACCACTAAAAGAAGTTAGAGGAAGAGAAAAATTCAATAGTTTTCCCCCCTTTAACTGATTTTGGGATGTCAAACATTGACTACAAATTTTAAAAAATAAAAACAAGGCATAAAATATCATTTTAGCATTGACAAAAAAAAAGGAAAAGAAAAAGAAAGCTAAAACAACATAAATGAAAATGTGAAAATAAAAACATAATAAAAATCAACAATTAAAACTAAAGAAAAAGAAAAGTCAGAAAGAAAAGAAAGTTAAAAATAATAGATAAAAAAACATAAAATTTAGAATTCACTAAACATCAAGCTCATGCATTTATGCCAATCACACCCAATCTGATCCTTAAGATGTTGAATGTGTCGAAGGTCAGTGGTTTACTAAAGATGTCAGCCAGTTGATTATCAATTGTCACATGGTGTAACTCAATGTCTCCTTTGGTCACATGGTCTCTAATAAAGTGATGCCTTATATCAATGTGTTTGGTCCTTGAATGCTGGATAAGATTCTTAAATATATAGATGGCACTAGTGTTGTCACAAAGAATTGAAATTGTGCATACAGGTAATCCGAAATCCAAATTTTTTTGCTTCAACCAAAGGACTTGGGACACAAAACTCCCTAAGGAAATGTACTCAGCTTTAGTAGTGAAAAGTGCAATAGAGTTTTATTTTCTACTGGACCCGGAGACTAAAGACAGTCCTATAAATTGCCAAGTCCCATAAGTGCTCTTTATATCCACCATATATCCTACAAAATCAAAATCAGATTATCCAATAATCTCAATAGAAGTGGTGTGCCTAGGATACCAAATTCCTAAGTTTTGGGTCTTTAAGAGATATCTAAGAATTCTTTTAACTGCAGTTAGGTGGGATTCCTTAGGATCAGCTTGAAATCTAGCACAACGATAAACACTAAAGATTATATCAGGTCGGCTAGCACTTAAGTAAAGCAGTTATACAATCATTCATATGTAGTTCTTTTGATCAACATATTTTCCATTTGAGTCCTTATCCAACTAAAAACTGGAAGTCATGGGTTATTACCTTGGCTTTATCCATTTCATATTTCTTTAAAATATCTTTAACGTACTTCGACTGATTTAGAAAGCTTCCATCATCCAATTCTCTTATGTTAAACCCCAAAAAGTGGGACAACTCTTCCATCACTCATCTCACACTCCTTACTCATTGTTTTAGAAAAATCATCACAAACATTTTTATCAGAAGATCCAAAAAGTATATCATCAACATAAATCCGAACAATGAGTAACTCATCTCCTACTTTCCATAGAAAAAGGCTGGTGTCTACGCTCCCCATAACAAACTCCCTCTCTAGTAAGAATGTGCTAAGCTTCTCATACTAAGCTATGAGTGCCTATTTTTATCCATATAAGGCCTTTTTTAATTTGTAAACATGATTTAGAAATTGGAAACTCTCAAAATATGGGGGTTGCTCTATAAATAAATCCTCTTTTATTACCCCATTTAAAAAGATACTTTTGATGTCCATTTGGAAAAGCTTAAATCCCTTATAACAAGAAAAGGCTAGTAGCACTCTAATTGTTTCCAATCTAGGTACAAGGGCAAGGTCTCCTCAAAATCAATCCCTTCTATTTAGTTGTACCCCTTAGCCACCAATCTCACCTTATTCCTAACCACCAAATCAGAATCATTCATCTTATTCTTAGAGACCCATTTGGTTCCAACTACACTTTGTCCCTTTGGTATTTATACAACTCCCAAACATCATTCCTAACAAATTGATTTAATTCCTCTTACATGGCTAAGATCCAAAACTCATCAGACAGGGCTTGATTAATGTTAGTGGGTTCAGTCATTAAGATAAAGGCAGAGTGGTTCACTTCCTTCCTAAATCCATGCCTAATTCTAACACCTTTAGAAGGGTCTCCTAAGATCAGTTCTTTAGGATGACTCAAAGAATATCTCCAATCTCTAAGCAAAGTGTGTCTAGGTTCTACACTTTATTCTAGATTTGTATTTTCTACTGCTTGGGTAATCTCAACTACTACTTCAGTGTTTTGGGGTTTTACCTTCTTCTCCAAATTTTTAACTCCTAGGATAATTTCTCCAACTTCATCTTCATCCTAAACTCTAGGCTTCTTAGGATCAGATTTATCAAACACTAAATGAGTATTCTCCTCCACTACCAATGTCCTCTTATTAACAACCCTAAAGGATTTCCCAACACTTGAATATCCTAAGAACACTCATTTATCAGATTTTGGGTCAAATTTTTCTAAGTGTGACTTTCCATTGTTAAGAATGAAAACCTTACAACTAAAGATATAGAGGCGGAAAAGGTTGGGCATCCTATCATTAAGGATCTCATAGGGTGTCTTATCTAGATTGGCTCTAACATTCACCCTATTCAACACATAATAAGCTGTGTTTACTTCTTCAGCCCAAAAATATTTTGGAAGTGAATATTCAGCAAGCATAGCTCTAGTGGCCTCAACTAAGGTCATGTTCTTCCTTTCAGCTACCCCGTTCTACTAAGGGGTCCTAGGAGTTGAGAAGTTGTGGCTAATTCTATTATCCTCACAAAAGTCTCCAAATATCTCATTTTTAAACTCTCTACCATGATCATTATGGATGGTCAAGATCTCACAACCTAGTTTTTTCTGAATCCAAGTGGAAAATGATCTAAACTAATTAAAAGACTCACTCTTATGAGATAGAAGTTTAATCCAAGTGAACCTCGAGTAGTCATCGACAATCACAAATCCATAGAATTTTCTCCCTAAGCTCACAGGGCTAATGGGTCCAAATAAATCCATGTGAAGGACTTCTAAAGGTCTAGAGGTGCTAATGTCCTTAATGAAAGGGAAAGAGGATTGAACTTGCTTCCCTAGTTGATAGGCATCACACAAGTGGTCTTTATTGAACTTAAGCTAAGGACACCTCTAATAAGAACTTTTTGGGTCACTCTCCTAAGGGTTCTCATACTAGCATGACCTAACCTCCTGTGCCACAACCATGACTCATCAGTGATAGTTTTAAAGCAAAATAAAATTGCACATTCAATATTATTTAAATCAAGAAAAATAAAAATAGTGTTGTTATTCATACTAATAATGCATGTATTTGCCAAACATTTTATGATGAAGCCCTTATCGCAAAGCTTACTGATGCTAAGCAAATTGTGTTTTGAAGCCATCTACAAGAAAAACATTTTCAAACAAAAGGTTCTTGGAGTTTTTGATTATACCTGTGCCCACCACTTTCCTGGTGGTATTGTCTCCAAGAGTAACCTTGCCTCTAGAGCCCTAGCCTCAAGGAAAATAAATTAGTTGGCATCTCTAGTCATGTGTCCTGAGCATCCGCTGTCTAGGTACCACATGCTCTCATAAGGTCTTTTATAAGAGCACACCTACAAAATCATCAAACATCGAATTTAGAAACCCAAAAAAGTTTGCGTCCCTTCTTATGAAAAGAAGAATGCAATGCATGTGTGTTATGCTGTGAATCATACAATTTGGGTCTCCACACCCAACATGTACTATGATAAATAGAAAAAGTATGTGAAATGTGACCTAACGTGCCACATGAAAAACATCTAACACCATAAAAGGGTTTACTAATCTACTTGGGTGGTGATGCTTCTTCTTAAAGTTATGTGATGACTGCAATAATTGTTTATCATTTTCAAATGCTTTGAGTTTTTCTTTCAATGCTTTATTTTTATATTCATAAGCTACCGCTTCTACTTTTAACTGACTACTTTTAACTGATGTTCATTATTATCTATTTCCCATAAAAGTTCCTTTAATTTCTTAAACACTTTTTCTAACTCAACATGAGATGACTTCAAGGTATCATGTGCATTAGTTAATTCAATATGCTTCTTGTTTAATGCATTAAACTCATAAAGTAATGACATGTGATTTATATCAAATGTAGAGAAATTTTTAAACAACACTTTATGTTCTATTTGCAAATTTAAAAGTTCAAATTTAAAGCTAGTATGCAATTTCTTAAGTTTCCTATATGATGCATGAATTTGTTCAGAAACTTCAGGTAATTGATTGTAGGTCAGTACACATACCTCTTCTTGGTCAGACTGACTAAGATGATCGTCCGCCATCAAGCATAAGTTTATAGTCTCCTCCTCAGCTTCAGTCTCGAAGGATTCAAATTCAGAATAAGCCCAGAATGCCTTTTGAAACCGCTTCTTATCCTTCATAAACTTGGGTTTCTCCTCACTCTTCTCCTTGATTGAGAGACTCTTAAGTGTAAAATAATCATCTTTAACATATCCCAGCTTCCTGTATTCAAAACAAATCACATCAGTAGAACTTTTAAAAGTCATACTACACATACCTTTATTACACTTTTGATGGTGCTTTTGCTTCTTCCTTAGAAAGCTTTCGAATTGATTAGTGATTAAGACAACATCATCACTTTCTGACCCAGAAGAATCAATATCTGTATCGTTAGTCTTTAGTGCCATGGTTTTCTCCTTCTTCTTCTCACCTACATTAAGTTGTCTTTGGTTCTTTCCGTACTCATAAGAAATGAGTGTTCCAAGTAAGTTATCAATATAATAAGCATTCAAATCCTTAGATTCAGTTATTGCAGTAATCTTAGCATCAAAGGAAGAAGGTAAACATCTAAAAATTTTATTAACTTTTTCAAAGTTATTGAGCTCTCTTCCTAATGCATGCAGTGAAGCAATAATTTGAGTAAACCTAGTATACATTTTAATAAATCAATTCACTAGGTTTCATGCAAAAAAGTTCATAGTCATGCAACAATATATGTAACCTAAATTACTTAACTTCATTTATTCCTTCATAAGTAATACACAATCTATCACAAATTTCTTTACCAGTAGCACAAGTTGAGACACACATGTAATCTTCCAATTTTAAAACATTGAAAAAATAGTTTAAATATTTTGCATTGAGTTGTGCTAAATCCCTATCATCAAATACCCTTTCAGTAAAAGTTGTTTAGTTTTTATTCCATTAATTTGAAAAGTTGGTGGTGAATATCCTTCTTTAACAAGCATCCACATGCGATAGTTAATTTATTGTAAAAATATGGACACGCGAGTTTTCTAAAAATCAAAAGGTATGCTATCAAACAAAGGTTATCGACTAATAGAATACCCTTCCGCAGTATTATGATTACCGAAGTTAGCCATGAATTGAAATTCAGAAGTTTTTTAAAAATTAGATTTTATGAATCCAACTCGATACCACTTGAAAGTTCATCAGGGATGTTAAGCTATTATGTACTACCCCGAGGCTAACCAAGAGGGGGGGGGGGGATGAATTGGTGTATTAAAAAATTCTAAAAAAAAATCATAATCAAAGCCAAACAATCACCACAAAAATAAAGTGCAGAAATTAAATGTGGAAAATGCAATACGAAAGAATACACAAAATTTTATAGTGGTTTGGTCAACTTGACCTATACAAACTCCCCAGAGCCTCTCCTTTGGGTATTACACTAAACTCAGTGTCTCTCCTTTTGCTCCCACAGCAAGGCGGAGAAGCTCATATAAAAACTCTTTTCCACCTACCCCGATGAGGTAGAGAACCCAACTCCTTTCGCTTCCTCCTGAAGTAGGCAGAGAACCTAACTCCTTTTGCTTTCTCCTAAAAGAGTTAGAGAACCATGATCAATCGCTGAAGTAGACCTCTCTAGAACCTCTAAGGAACCAGGGATGATAATTAAAGAAGATGACTCGGATCCTTGCTTGGAGCAACTTTTGTGAAATCCCTCACAAACTCCCCCTCACAAGATCCACTCTCTCTCTAATAAGCTCTCCATCTCCTCTTGGCTCTCTCAAGTCAGACAACAACAAAAATTGATCTCTTGAATAAACAAGAGAGCTTATAAAGAAGGGCTTCAAATTTTAACTAAATCACAACAAATCGACAAATATCATCCAGGACGATTGATAGATTGTCCTGTACGATCAATACAACTTCAACTCAAATAGCCATGATGATCTGGAAGAGTCTAGATGATTAAAAATTTTCTTTTTTTTTATTGTCGAGGATGATAGGACTTCATCTTGTACGATTAGTGTAAGGCATCGTATATCATCCAGACAATCACTCTGTTTGGTCAGACTTTACCTATTTTTGATGATGGAAAAACAATTGATCGTCTAGGATGATTTCACGATTGTCCTGGACGATTAGTTCAAAATATAAAATATCATCCAGAACATCGCCCTGGATACATGTTTGGACAATGAAAAAAATAATTGATCACCCCGAATGTTATATGGATCTTCCTGTATTATTAGTTCAAACATCAAGTATCATCAAGAACATCGCCCTGATTGTCTAAGAAGAAACTAAGGTTTGTTTAACTGATCATCGTAGATGACACTATGATCTTCCAGGGTGATATGATCGAGCAATCAAACCTTAATTGCTTTCCATAATTATCTGACTAATGTAGGCATAATTATAATGGAACATTCATAATGATATCTTGGACAATATCTAAAAATAAAATATGCCTAAAAGAGTTGGTGAGTGATTCTTTCTAATTTGAACCTATTGTCCATAATAATGATAATGTCGTCCAGGATGACTCGCTTAATTTCAACTACCTTAACTAGGTTACCCTATTTAGGGTTTCTATTTTTAACTGATTGTCCCGGAGGATATGATTAAAAATAGAAAACTCTAAACATATAGAATTTTTCCCCTTGAGTGTGTGTGCAAGGTTACTTAGCATCAGGACCCACTTTGTTACATTTGACTCAAGAAAAGGAAAAGACCCTTGACATATACTTATAGACTCACTCAATCCTAATCTACCCAATCTTGAGCTAGCTTGATTTGTAATTGATTTTGTGGACCAATAATGTTAGTAGGAAAGGAAGTCATAAAAAAATAGAAGTATCATAAATATTTACTATTATCAAGATTATAATTCATGAATCGATAATTGTAAAACTTTTTACAACTAGGGTCAAGGCACCTAAAAAAAGAGAGAAACTCTCTCAAGCCCATTAGGACAAAGTGCTGCTTGAGTTGGGCCCAATTGAGCAACTCCCGAGGAAGCGAAAGAAAGAAAGTAAGGAGACTAATGGCAGCGGGGATGCCTCCCCTATCAGTAAGTAATGTCGTCCATCCTTTTCTGGAATTGTAGGGGTGATCATAAGAAAAATATGAGTAATTACCTGTGATAACTTGTTGGTAATAATGAGGTATGTTTTGTTGGAATGGTGGAGACGAAAGTGGAGGTCTTAAATCGAGCTGATGTTGATAAATTAATTGGTTATGGGTGTGAATTCTTCCATTCCTGGCAGTTGGTAAATCATTAGGTTTACTGGCCTTATGGTGATGGGAGATCACTCATTTTGAGATTATCATGGCTACTATTCAGGTGTTGTTTGGATAGTTGATTTTACCTGACTTGAAAAAGTGGAGTATTTCCTTAGTTTATGCTTATAAGAATTACCATGTATATCATAACCTTTAGCGTACTATTAGCTCGAGCCTGGTTGTGGATCTTCCTCTAATTGTGGGAGTTTTGGCTTAGGAGGGAAAAAAGACGGGAAGCATTTCATCATTTTGAATGGTGCCCAAGAGATGACATATTTTATGACTAAGATTGATCTAGATGATTTGGGATTCTTTGAACCAAGGTTTACTTGGTCCAACAATAAAAGCGAGCTGAGCAAGATATGGGTGTGGCTTGACTGCTTTCTTATGAATTGTGAAGGACTTAGGTTGGCTCCATTCTCTTATGTTAAGCAAGTCGTTTGGTTAGCATTACATCACCTTCCTTTCCTCTTGGAGAATTCTTTGTAAAAAGCTAAAATAAAAGGGACTTCGGGCAACCTACTAAAGTGTTGGATTGCAAGTGCCAGCGTATGCTTCATGCATTATTTTATTGGATTCAAAATATGATTAAAGACCTAGGTGATCTCAAAATTTCCTTGGAATGTCGCTTTGAGGAGCTTCATATAATTGATTGTTTTGTAGATAGTTTAACTGAGGAATAGGAGCTAGAACTCAGAATGAAAACTACTGACCTCAACGCAACTCTATCCCGAATCTCTATCTACTGGAGGCAAAGGGCGAAGGTGAGGTGGATCAAAGAGGGAGATGCTATTTTGAATTTCTTCCATACAGTGGCGTCAGCTCGGCCACGTAACAACTGTGTGCTGGAGGTGTAAGCTCATAATGATGATATGATAAGTGACCCAGCTCTCATTCAGGATGACTTTTGGATTTTTTTTTTTGTTGAAATGGAAGGATAGGAAGGTTTCTCTAGTGGATTGGCTAGAGTTTCATGCAACTAAAATGATTTCTAAGCAGCTACGTGAGGGTCTTGATGTAGAAATTTTGGAGAAGGAGATCCAGGATGCAATTTTCAGTACTGGTTACAACAGAGCACTAGAGCAGCTGAAATTGATGGGATTACTAACTCTGTCCTCATGTTTTATTGCAAAATTATTAAGTTGGATGTCTTCAGAGTAGTTTTGAACTTCATTCAAACCAACACAATGAAGGATAGTTGGAACGACATGTTGATTATTTTTATCCCAAAATTAGAAAATGCTAATACTTTGTCAAAATTTTGACCTATTAGTCTATTTCAATATTTTTATAAGGTTGTTACAAAGATTTTGGTGAACAGAATTAAATCGGCACTTACGACGGAGATAGGGGAAGAATAGTGGGCATTTTTTCCCCGGGAGGTATATTTCTAGCCATAGGTTGATTGCCCAAGAATTGATATGTAAGTTTCAACACACTACTATGAAATCGAGGTTGATGGCTTTACAGGTTGATATGGAGCAGGCATTTAATTATCTGGCATTGGTTACACTCTATTGCATGAAGGGGTTGATGGGCTTTCCAGATTTCTTAACTCAATGGTGATGCAATGCATCACTTCTCTTAGGTTTTAGCTCTTGATTAATAGGAGTAGGACTCCATGGGTTAATGCTAGTAGTCGATGTTGTTAGGGCAGTTTGCTTTTGCCCTATCCTCTGCTCAAATTTATTAACTAAGGATTTTAGATAAAGGGGTGATTTGCTGGGTTTCATAGTTCTTAAAAATGCTCATAGAATTTCCCACCTCCTTTATCAGGATGACATTTTGGTGTTTGCTAAGGGGAATAGAGCTAACACTACTCGGATCAGGGAAATCTTGAATGGACATTATGATTACACTGGGCAGAAGATCAACTACAACAAGTCTACTATCTTGTTTAACAAAACTATGCCCAAATTGGAAGAAGAAAAAAATCTCGAATGCGTTGGGGTTCAGAAAGGTGATGGCCTTGGAGTATCTTGGGTTGCCTTTGGTTATACGAAGGCTTGTTGCTTCAGATTTTTCAAAATTCTTGATAGTTGTATCTGATAAGGTTAACGTTTGGGGTAAATGACAGCTATTTTTGGTTAGAAGAGCAACATTAATCAGAACTTCTTTACTAAACAACCCTATATACTTAATAACTCACACTATGGCTCCTAGGGGTATTTTAAGTACTGTGGAGAAATTGGGACGTCAATTCTTATTGCAAAAAAAATGTGAATAGCAGGGGAATGCATTATATTGTGTGGTCTTAATTATGTAAACCCTTGGTATAGGGTGGGCTGGAGTTTCTTGCAGCAGTCTTTTGGAAAGGTCCCTTGTGGGCAAGGTTGGCTGGGGAGGTTATACATAATTCTAATTCTCTGTTAAGCAGAATGGTGACTACAAAATATGGGAGAGACTTATGGGCAAAGGGGCACAATGTGTCGAACACTTGGAAGGTTATACAAGATGGGGCCAGTGCTTTAAGACCCATTGTTAGATAGAAAATATGGGATGGTAGTCAAATTGACATTCTACAGGATATTTGGATTCTGGATCGGAGGCTGGCTAATTGGCCTTCATTTCTCAATGGTGATTTGATTGAAGGATTAAAGGTTGGTAGCCTTTTGGACAATGATTTATAGTGGAATTATGACATGCTTATTAGCTTCTTTGGTGAGCATTTGGCCTAGTGGATTCATGCTATCTAGACGAACCATGGAAATGGGACAGATTGGTCGGAGTTAATCCATTCTCCTCTTTCCTCAACTTTCATAGCTATGGCTTATCAGGAGAGGATATGAGGAGTATCAATTTAATTTGTTTAGGAAATTTAAATTGCACCCTCAATAATTCCTTTTATGGTGGATTCTACTCAAGGATGCAGTGCCAACTTACTATTGGTTATGGCAGAGAAACTTTGTGGAATCTGTTGGATGTCCATAGGGGTGTGGTGCTGACGAAACACTTGATCACTATATTTCTCAATGTGATAAGGTGAAGTAGGTTTTGTCAATGCTTGGGATATGGGGATTCAATATTCTTGAAATTCACTCTTTTGGGGTCTTGCTAATTGGTCTTCAGCATTTTGCTGAGGTGACTCCTAGCATGGGGTGGATTTACTATTATGTTATCTATCAGGCTTGGCAGGCTAGAAATGATAAAGTGCATGAACGAGCATGCTGATCCCCTTTTGTTTTACTTCCCAGAACTTATAGCATGCCAATCCTGGAGCAATGGTGTACCCTTCAATCGTTAGGGCTGTCTTCTCATAAGCTTTGGTACACACCCCCCCCCCCCCCCCCCCCGGGGGGGGGGGGCCCCCCCCCCCTCCAGGTTGGTTCATGTATAATGTGGGTGCAACTCTTCAACAATCCAATCTAGCCAGACTTGGGATTATTTCTTGTGACCATTAAAGAGTGCTTGTTCTTGCGAATGGGAAGAAGATCGAGCATTAGGCATCACCCTAGCCGAACCCATGGCTATTTATGCGATTAGGGAGATTTCATAGGATTGGATGCTTGAAGTATATGGGATTATTCTTGAGAGTGACTATTTCAATGCTATAAAATGGATTCAGAAGGTGTTTGAACATCGAAATAAGCTCCACTTCCACGTTGAGGGGCTTAACTTTCCTTCTTGTTGGACTTTAAACAATTTTTTTTTTCAGTATATACCTAAGGAGAGGTACCTTCCCCCTGATGTTTGCTCTATATTTGCTTTGATAGATAACTTATTTTTCATGATGTTAATAATTGTGAGTCCCCATCAACCCTTTTGTTTTTGTTGAGGGAAGTTAGTAATAAGATATAGCTTAACAGTTGACTTCTTAATTGTATTTTATTTTTTTTGAAGAAAAATCATAAAAAGCTTTATTAATCACACAATTAACCTATACAATCATCAGACTCCTTCTCCAACAACTTAATGAAAGAAGGAGGAATGTTGTCCAAAGAAATATTTTGCCAACAAAAAGAAC
>NW_021592419.1:0-1109 GCF_001605985.2 Dendrobium catenatum
TATTTTGAAATTTAAAATTCGTAGGCACAAAATTATTGAAAGAGTTAATAGATAAGAGTAAAGGGGCATGATCAGATCTCGTTCTACTTAAATGTTCCACATGAGACATAGGAAAACAAGAAATCCAATCATGATTAAACAGAATCCTATCTAACCTTTGCCAAAGATTCCCTCTACTCCAAGTAAAAGCACTGCCAAAAAAGCCAATATCATGTAAATCACAATTATTTATCATAGTATTAAAATCCTCCATGGAAAGAGCATTGGGAGGATTACCACCCATTCTCTCATGAGCATTAGAAATAATGTTAAAATCACCACCCACAATCCATGGAAAATTATCAGTAGAGTTAACAGCAAAATTATTCAAATGTTCCCAAAGCCCTAAACGGCCTAACTTAGTGCAAGCCACATAAACAAAAGATACATTGCATTTAAAATTAAAAAACGAAATTTGAGCATTGACAACTTGTTGCAAGTCATCAATAATATTTAACCTAATAGTAATATTCCACATGATCCAAATTTTAATCGAACAATTGGCAAAATTGCTAAGAAAACCCAAGCGTTTAGTAGTAGCATCGAGATGATCAGCATAAATAAAAGGCTCAATTAAAACAAGTAACTAAATGTTTTGAATCCTACATAAATTTCTAACTCTAGTTTTCGACTCACTACTCCAAATACCCCTAACATTCCAAATAAGAGCTTTAACCATTACAACCTTTGGAAGAATTTTGATCTCTAGTTGATCTAGTAGCGGTCTGTGAAATTTTTTTTCCACTTTTAGTATTATTATTTTTATTGACCTTAATAAACTCCTCTTCCTCACCGCAATTATTCTCGGTACCCTGAAAATTTGAAGATAAGGAATCCTTTTTATCCTCGTTTATCAAAATCAAAACAGCTTTAGGAATAAACTTCCCTTCCTCACGTTCTTCCATAATTTCCTTACCATTTTCAACAATTTGTAAAGTATGCTCTTTATTGAGATTAATTTGAACCTCCTTAGAATGTTGAAGCATAGAATCTATAGAAACATATATATTCGGTTCAGGAATTTCCACCTGTTGTGTGGCCGGGGCAACAACCTTATTCACATTTTCTTC
>NW_021592420.1:0-201 GCF_001605985.2 Dendrobium catenatum
CAGGTGTGGGCAGCCGGGGCAGGTTCGGGCAGTCTCAGGCAGCACGGGCAGCTCATTTTAAACGGGTTTTCAGGTTGACCCGGCAACCCGTCTACCCAAACCCAACCCATTTTTCAAACAGGTCGAATTTGGGAACCCGAACCCGACCCGTTTTGAAATCGGGTCGGGTCCAACCCGAAATTTCTGGATCGGCTTCGGATC
>NW_021592421.1:0-265 GCF_001605985.2 Dendrobium catenatum
GAGATATGATATGCTGTATTTGAAAGGCATCTGATCCGGTAATGAGTATGTCGTCCACGTAGATGAGCAGATAGATTTGGGTTGTTTTGTTGCGGTAAATTAAGAGAGAAGGATCGGCCTTGCTGTGCGAGAAACCGAGGGAGATGAGAAACGAGGTGAATGTGGTGTACCACTGTCTTGGTGCCTGTTTCAATCCGTAGATTGCCTTATTCAGTTTACAGACATAGTTTGGATGAGAGCTATCTTCAAAACCTCTCGGCTGTGC
>NW_021592422.1:0-294 GCF_001605985.2 Dendrobium catenatum
GGATACGTGGTACCTCAGTTCAAGACATTTTCTGAAATGGAAAACCCTAGGCAACATTTAGCCCAATTTAAGGCTACCTGCGGTAACACCGGAGGAAATGACGCCTTATTGTTGCGCCAATTTGTTAGCAGCCTTACAGGAACGACAATAGGTTTGTTGGTGCCACAAAGAAGGTGATGATTGCAGATCTCTCCCTTGAAAGAAGAAAAAAGGATGAGTCTGTCACCAAATATATCACAAGATGGAGGAACCTCAATATGAGGTGTGAGCAGCAACTAACCGAGAAACATCCTG
>NW_021592423.1:0-204 GCF_001605985.2 Dendrobium catenatum
ATCGTCCTGGACGATCCTGAGAGAAAAATCCAAATCATAGAGGAACAGTAAGGGAACGAGGTCTCACACATACACTAAGTCATCTCACTTTAAAATCAATAAAAATCACATGCATATCTGTAATATCAAAAATCTGCTCCAGGATCGTCCAGGACGATCTGGATCGTCCTGGACGATCAGGTGTAATT
This sequence comes from Dendrobium catenatum, assembly GCF_001605985.2. NCBI lineage: Eukaryota > Viridiplantae > Streptophyta > Magnoliopsida > Asparagales > Orchidaceae > Dendrobium > Dendrobium catenatum. Next base: position 189 of record NW_021592423.1, read on the forward strand.
TTGCTCCAGATTTGCC
>NW_021592424.1:0-232 GCF_001605985.2 Dendrobium catenatum
GTATCAGGGTGGAGCTTATCAACTGATCGATCTGAATAGTCAAAGGCCCATGCCGCCGATCAATGGCAGATACCTGAAGAAATACTATGCATAAAATTGCCCCATAAAATGCTATGTCTAGTGTATTATGCTTTCATGTATGTTTATTAGCATATACATAACACATTTCAAAATTTCCCTGTTAGACTGAGGGGTATTTTAAATATTTATTCGGGTCGACATCGCGCTGCAT
>NW_021592425.1:0-448 GCF_001605985.2 Dendrobium catenatum
TTCATTGATTTCATTGATTGATCATTGAGCATTGATATTATTGACTATTGATTATTGACATTGATATGGATATGGACGACATAGATTTATAGATTCATTGATATTATTGATTCTGCATTGATTTGACTTGCTACTATTGATTTATTGTATTGCTTTTCCGATTTCTTTTATCGACTTGATAGTATAGACTGGATTTGATTGATTGATTTGACGGATTTATTGTATTGATATGGATTTATTGTTTTGAACGGATTTAACGACGGATTTATGGATGACGGATGATGGATATGGATTCTGCGTATTGATTCATAGATATTGACACCGACATTGATATAGATTATATCGATAAATAAATACCGACATCGACATTGATATGGATATGATATGAACATATGGATACTATTGATATGATAGATCCTGACATGATATTGATACATTGATTCGTCGT
>NW_021592426.1:0-369 GCF_001605985.2 Dendrobium catenatum
AAAATTCGGCGGTCATCAAGAAAGAGTCTAGTGGCAATGGAATTCTCTTCCTTCTCTTCTTACTTCCTTGATTCATTCTCTTCTCATCTTGCTAGGGTTCGTATTTTCGAGACCTTAGTTTGATTATAATTTTGCTGAAATCGGAGTTCAAATGGTCCCGGATTTAATTTCTTAAGTTTTTCAACTTGATTTTTGCCTCAAGATTCATGCCCGGTCAATATAATTTTTTGATGATATATCAACTTTTTTCACTTCTTTTAATTGATAATCCGTCGCACAAGACTCCAAGGTTTCGTTTGGAACATGTTTCTGTATTGCTTCATAAAGCAGTTTTTTCAACAACAACAACAACAACAACATCAAGCCTTT
>NW_021592427.1:0-311 GCF_001605985.2 Dendrobium catenatum
AATGATTCACGCACACCACATCAAGGGGTCCCTAAAGATTTTCTAAGTTTAGAAGTACTCACAGTCACCGGGGGCTACGACCCGGTGGTTTCGCCCGTAACACCTCTACCCGGTTGGATAGAGGCGACTAACGTCATTAGCTCCTTGTCCTTTTGTTCCCACGACTGATACCATTCATCACAGTTCATGCAAGTAAAGAGAAGAAAGCAGGGAAACAGGGATTAGAAAGTTCATTTAATAAATAATAACGAAATAATTGAAATTTACTAAAAGTAAAGACGTACCTTTCTTCGGGCTTGAATACCGGTTCT
>NW_021592428.1:0-303 GCF_001605985.2 Dendrobium catenatum
TTAACTTTTAAAATTAAAGTTAGTTTTGAAGGATTCAAATTTTTAATAAATATCAGACCTTATGATGAGAATTTAGACTATTAGCACGCTTAAATTTCGAGTTCTCTACAAAACGTTATGAATTTTTTAAGTTTTGGGTTGGTTGTTGCTTCGGTTTGGCCGAATTGTTGACTTTTTGACTTTGAACAAATTTTGAAGTTTTGACATTTTTATAAAATATTAGGCTTTAATTCAGGTTGGGTGACTTTGAGCTTGATCAATTTGAAATTTTCTATAATTAGTTATGATTTTATGAAATTTAGG
>NW_021592429.1:0-1276 GCF_001605985.2 Dendrobium catenatum
TTAGACTTTGAATTATAATGAAATCTCTTAATAAATTATTTATGATTCACTTAGTTTATGTTAGGTTTTGATTCACTTGACTTAATATTAAAGGTATTTTAAACTAAGTGTAATACTAATTATAAGTGAGTATGATTAAAGCTTTGACTTTTATAAGTCTTTTATGTTGGTCCAATTTTAGTTTAGATTTACTCTCCTAATTTAATCTACATCTTTTAAGACTTTTAAGTTGGTTAGGGGTTGTTTAAGGGATCAGTTAAATTTGGTTTGAATTTGCATTTTAATAATCATGAAATATTAGTTATTATTTGAATACAAATTAGGTGTTTTAGTATATTTTTAAGAATTGAATTAAGCTTGATTAGATTGGTTGATTATTAACAGATTAAGGGGTACTAAACCTAGGAAAATGTGTCACTAAGTTTTTTTTGTTTTAGTGTTTCTATCTTATAGGGAGCATGCACCCTAAGTCTATATTTTCTAAGACCCAATCCTTAATTTTTGTCCTTAGGTGTCACTAAAGTTGTAGGGATAAAAAGAGTTTGGGAAGGCCAAATGTTATCTAAATATAACATGCTTATAGTCAAATAAAGCTGCTCAATGAGATGAATCCAATGAGTCTAAAATTACTAAATTCTAACATCAATAAGGAACTTAAATGCTTGACAAATACTCTATAGCCAAGGGAATTAATATGGGTCATCCGATAGAACACTTTAAAATTGTACTAAATATTATCCATATTTACTGAACCTATCACTCCCAAAAATATATAAATAGACCCTCATTCTCTACATGAAGAACAAAGGGATGAGGAAGAAGAGAAAAGTTATGGGGCTTGAAGAATCATAAATTTCCACCCCAGCACCATCGCGAACAAATTTGTTCCACTAAGACGTCGCTGGTGAACCTCTAACTGACTATCGTCTTCAGACCACCATATGTAAACCACTAACGAGCTTTCTTCTGACCATCATCGCCCATTGACTATGATTCTTCTGACCATTGTCTCCTGTCGACTATGATTTCTCCAACCTCCATCGCCTACCGACCTCGATCTTTCCAACTTATGACGCCTAAATATAGTCCCATCGACCAAATGAATAGGACAACACTCACTGGAGAATAATTGTCATGTCATTCTTCAACTATATAATGTGCTCTAAACAATTTATATTTCTACATTGAAATAACACCCTTCTCCGAGGAAGGGCATTATGTAACAACCCAAACTCTTAACTATCAATATATTATTTACTTTGGCCTAAGGGCCTCC
>NW_021592430.1:0-655 GCF_001605985.2 Dendrobium catenatum
CAGAATAAAAAGGAACCAAACCCCAATCTACCAGTAGTCAGAATGAGACACATTTTGCTGATGCGGTGGCTCAAGTTGCCAAGAGAAGATAGCAGGTTCGCACAGGGAAAGGCCTTCGCAGAACCGCCAGCAATCAGCAAGCGATCGAAATCAAGCCTGGTTGCCCAAATGACCGTCCAAGGCCTGATACAGTGGGGATGGCCTTGGTCATCATTGTCAGATAGTAATTTAACTCCATCAAAATCCCTTACAGCAGAAACATGGCCTTCAGAGTCCAGCTGGATGATCCACGTGAAACGGGGAAGTCACAGCCCCCAAAAAATAACACCAAGAGTATTATAAATGTCAAAAGTAATCAAAACTAGGACAGTAAAAAGAGAGCCCCAAATGCTGTTGTATACCCAGGTATCCCAAACCAAAAAGAAAACAAGTAAAAAACTTCCAGATTTCCAGTTACAGCCTCCAGAGAACGAAATCAGCACCCCAAACGGAGGTGCTAAATACCAGTTAATCTCCACAACAGTGCATCTTTGCATTTCCATTTTGAAACTTTAAGACGGATGGCATAAGAGATATTGCATATGATTTTGACAGAATTTATGCTTAAGTTTGAGAAACGCCTGTTATTTCTCTCTCTCCAAATGTGATAAATGAC
>NW_021592431.1:0-226 GCF_001605985.2 Dendrobium catenatum
TGTTCTGAAAGTCGAAACATAGCATCTATATGATATGAGACGGACGTAAATCTGTGTAGAATAAGAAATTATAATTAATTTAGAGAAGCATATTATAAGTACACATATAAAACGCAACAAAAATACGCATGTTATACGCAACGTGTACGCATACCATACGCGTTGTGTACGCATACCATACACGATGGATACGCATACCATACGCAATGTACGCAAAGGATGAGAA
>NW_021592432.1:0-227 GCF_001605985.2 Dendrobium catenatum
TCTCTAGTCCCGTTCTGTTGGTGAAAAAGAAGGACGGTAGCTGGCGATTATGTGTAGATTACAGAGCACTCAACAAGGAGACTGTACCTGATAAGTTTTCTATACTAGTTATCGATGAGCTCTTGGATGAATTAAGTGAGACCGTGATATTCAGCAAGATAGATTTGAAATCGGGCTACCACCAGATTCAAATGAGGAAGGAAGATGTACCCAAAACAGCTTTTAGA
>NW_021592433.1:0-228 GCF_001605985.2 Dendrobium catenatum
ACACTATAAGGTGCAGATTTTGTTTGGACAGCAAACTAAAATGAGGGAAGAAGTTATCTAAGCAATTTAGATGGACTCTAGGGTGTGGACAGCAAGTTATCACAAGTTTAATGTCACATAAATGTCACTAATCAGTGCAGGAATAACTGGGACAACAAGCTAACATGTTTGTCTAAGCAACCTAAGCAATAAGGGATGTTGTTGTGACAAGGACAACACTTAGACAAT
>NW_021592434.1:0-886 GCF_001605985.2 Dendrobium catenatum
CAAAATGAGCTCATTAATGCAACTTGCCGACATTATTTTCCAGATTGATATAAATATCAGCCTGGTCGATCAGCATAAATTATGCTCAATCAGCCTGGTCGGTTAGGGACGATTAAAAGATTTATAGTCCTATCGTCCAAGCTGATATTATATCATTCTAGATGATTAGTTTAAATCAGAGGAAAATCATCTTGAACATCACCCTGAATAGAAGCTGGCTGATGTCAAATCGTCCTGGCCGATCCTGCGATCGGCCCGGTCGATGTGATCGTGCAAATCACCATTAATTGCTTTCCTTAAATGCCAGATAAATTTAGGCATAATTTTTCAACATCATTCAAGTCGATGATATGGATTGTCCTGGCCGATATCCAAAAATAAATAATTCCTAAATAAATTTGGCGACATATTCTTTTTTATTTGAGCCTATCGTCTTGGCTGATACAAGGATCGTCCAGGCCGATCCGCTTAATGACGGTTGCCATAATCAGGATGCCCTAATTCAGGTTTCTATTTTTGAACCGATCATCCAAGCCAATATAAATATCATCCCAAACGATGTTACCAAAAATAATAAACTCTAGCGAACAGTCAGAAATTCTTCCAAGGTGTGTATGAGCAAGTTTACAAAGCATCAGGAGCCACACCAATTGTAAAGACTCATGAAAGGAAAAAAGGTGTATAAAGTGACTTAGACCTAGTCTACCATATCTTGAGCTGGTTCTAATTGCAGTCTCATCTAGTAGACCTGAAATGTTAGTAGGCAATGAAGAAGTAGGGAAATAAGAGTGTTTTATATCATCAAAATCATAATCCATGAATCCAGATCCACAACAGTATGAACCTATGATCATACAACAAAATCAGTTTAGAAAAAATTAAGTTT
>NW_021592435.1:0-576 GCF_001605985.2 Dendrobium catenatum
GAACTCATTGGAGCAAAACCATAAAAGGCCCTCTAATTAAGCAATTTCAAAAATTCAACAAATACATGAAACTTCAAAAATTCATAATTAATTCAAGAAAAATCCAAATCATTCAAACTCAATTGCATTCACTCATAACAATGTCTTATATTTATTAAAAATATAAAAATTCTAGAAAACTATTAAATTTGAAAAAGCCAACATTCCAGTCAAACTCTAGTCAAAATCAAGTCAAAACTTCAAACATTCATAACTAAATGTAGAAAAATCCAATTTCAACGTACTTATAGTCTAACTTATCATATTGAGGTCAAGTATTTTAATAAAATAGTAATTTTTTAAAAATAATCCTAATTAAAAAGTCAACTTCTGATCGCTTAATTAAATTATTAAAATAATCAAAAAATTCCTAAAATTTGAAAATTGTTTTAAAACTCTAAAATTCTTTAATCAATCCTTAAAACTAGTAATTAACCAATCTTAATTAAAATTCATTAACTTTCAAACCTTGATCAACTTAAGCCATTTAATCATACTAGGTACCACTAGGTAACCCAGGCCTACGAGGCTATTAGC
>NW_021592436.1:0-225 GCF_001605985.2 Dendrobium catenatum
CGATCCTGAGCAGCCTTTAATCTGTCTCTGATTAATCAAATTTTCTCTGTTACTTTCTCCACCAGTTCTGGGCCCAATAATTGTCTTTCTCCTACCTCAACCCAAGTTAAGGAGGTTCTGCACTTTCTACCATAAAGTGCTTCATATGGTGCCATTTGAATACTGGAATGATAACTATTGTTGTAGGAAAATTCTATCAATGGTATGTGATCTTCCCAGCTACCT
>NW_021592437.1:0-561 GCF_001605985.2 Dendrobium catenatum
TCATAAAAATTAACCACATTTCAAAAACAAATCAAATATGAAACAAGTACAATATGCATTGATATTAATGAAAGGATTACATATTTCATAATATCCAAAAACAAATAAGAAAATACACTGAACTTAAAAGTAAAAACAAACATAAAAACAAACACTTAACATAAAAACTGATACAACAAAATATAAAACACGAGTACAACAAACATAACAAAGTTCATCTCTTCTGTTCTGGAGGAGGAGGAGGAATGCCACCGAAAAGGTTGAAGTAGGAGGCCATCAACATTACATTGGTATTGATTTCATGTACTTCATTTCTGATGCTACCAATGTCTCCATATTTGAAACTGTCTTATCCACTAAACCGCTGCATTCAATCGTCTCGACGTTTGAGAAAAAAAAAATTTGTCCTAGACGATTGTCAGATCGTACAGACTATCTAATTAAAAACTTCTCTCAAAACGGTTAAAATTCGCACAAACCGTTCTTTCTCACATCGTCCAGTACGAAACACAATTCGTCCCGAATGATTTCCTCCAATTTTTGAATTTTGAATTTTAATTT
>NW_021592438.1:0-313 GCF_001605985.2 Dendrobium catenatum
TAGTTTTATTTCATATGCCTAATATTTTAATTATATTATACGATAGTTTGCTTTATTGAGAGATAACATATGATATAAAAAATTAAAGACATTATTAGAAAATAGCTAAATCCTAATATATAATGCATGAGGATATGTTGATACATAATTTTAAAAAAAAAAGGAATAATTCTTTGAAAAAACTTTTGTCAAGGTAGTCTAATATAAAGTATATCGTCCAATCATAATTGTCTGATTGCAGCCACCCAACCAACATCACTCAAATAATGCCTCCCAGCCACCATCATCCAACAACTCTCTCTTGATCACTACC
>NW_021592439.1:0-281 GCF_001605985.2 Dendrobium catenatum
GTCGAAATCTCTAACCCGAACCCGACCCGGTTCGGATTCGGGTCGGGTTTTCGGGTCGGGTCAAATGATGGTATTTTATTTTGGATATTTTTCATTCTGGTATGTATGAATCTCTTTATTGCAAAAGTTCCCGAATAATTTTCAAACCACATTCAAATAATACTTCAACGTCGATCATACAATATTGATTGAAATATAATTAATCTATTTTTTATCATCTTCCAATAATCTTTAAACTAGAATAGAATCAATGTTGAATCATCTTGAACATAATTAAGATA
>NW_021592440.1:0-582 GCF_001605985.2 Dendrobium catenatum
AAGAGAATTGAGTAGAATCAAAAAGAGGCATTAAAGAAAAGTTAATGTCTCTTTGGATAAGGAGACGAGATGGAGTCATCTTCGTCTCAAATAAATGCAAGTAAGATTCTTCATTCTCTTCGGAAAGCACGTTGAGGCTTTGGAGGTTCGTGCCCGCTTACTGCTATTTTCCGTTTTGATAGTTTGAACACAAGATTTTTTTAGATTGAAATAGATAGTAAAGAAAAAATATCGAACACCTTCTAATTTAAAAAAAAATTCATGATCATACGGTATAAAATAGGGTTCAAGTGTACGACTATACGATCCTACGGGATGACAATTATTTCGTACATCCGAATGGAAACTACCAAAAATGATATGACTTTTCATAAACTTCCAAATTTTGAGGAGTCATTTCGTACAGCTTCTTAACCAAAATGAACGTACAGACGAACATATGTTTGTTCGGGATGATTAGAACGATCTTCAAAAATAACAGCACTCAAATTTCTTCCCTAATCGTACAGATAAATAAATGAAGTATTCATACAGTACGATGACATTTTCATATAGTATTATTTTTTTACGAAAACATATTTT
>NW_021592441.1:0-217 GCF_001605985.2 Dendrobium catenatum
TTAATTTTAAAAACTTTAAATTTTTGATGGGCAAAAGGTTCATAAAAATTTTGTTTTAAAAAAAATTGTTGAAACTTCCCTCAACACATTTTGGGCTAAGCAAAACTTCTTTTTATTAGCTCATAGTAGCCTTATTCTCAATCACCTTCTACACACGTGTCCATCACATTGGCTCGACAAAACCATCACTCGACGGTACAAGCCATCTAAAATGAAG
>NW_021592442.1:0-271 GCF_001605985.2 Dendrobium catenatum
GGCGGTGAAGCTTCGAGACCCCGGTTTTTTTGGTGGGGTTTCCCATTCGCGTTCTTTTATTGAAGCTCTTGCTTGTTCTAGACCTTCTTTTCCGGATTTGTATGCTTCTACCTTTCGTGGATTACCGTCTTTATGGATTTCCGACCAAGAAATCAAAGAGCTCGCTGCCCCCTTTCAGTTTTCCCTAGTTGGTTTCTTTCCTTCTAAAAGACCCCCTCTTGATTCTATCCGCAATTTTTTTTTTCAATTTGAAGTTGAAAAGTGAGTTCTC
>NW_021592443.1:0-260 GCF_001605985.2 Dendrobium catenatum
TAAGTAACAAATGGGTTTTTAAAAGTAAACTAAATGACTCTTGATCATTTCTCAAAAATAAAGTTGTTTTAATAGATAGGAGGTACAATCTAGTAGAAGGAATTAATTTTGAGGAATCTTATGCCGATTAGTGAGGTTGGAGGCTATAAGAGTATTGTTAGATTTTTCTTGTTTTAAGGGTTCAAGTTTTTCCAAATGGTTGTTAAAAATTCTTATTTTGAATATATAATAAAAGAATTTATTTAAAAGAAGATTTTTAT
>NW_021592444.1:0-239 GCF_001605985.2 Dendrobium catenatum
ACACATGAGCCCAAAATAAATAAGCATTCATCAAGTTTTTGGCATCATTGCTGGGGAAGTAAAGTGCATAATACAATTTTAAACTATATTTTTTAACTAATTTCATATAAGACACACTTATATTATGTATCTTTATATAACAATTGTTATTTAAACTCTCAAAAAAATTTGTTTATTTTTGTTTTTACTTTTTCATTGTATTTTTATTACATGTTTAGTAGATCTAGTAAGGAGCCTTT
>NW_021592445.1:0-2025 GCF_001605985.2 Dendrobium catenatum
AAAATAGCTCCTTCAGCGGAAAAAATTTCCCATCTTCAATATGCAGATTATACCATCTTTTTTTCTGAAGCAAACCATAAATGTGCAAAGAAAATATTGAAGATCTTAAAGGACTATAGTAGCTGGACGGGGCAAAAGGTGAATGTGCAGAAATCTTCAATACTATTTGGGAAATCTATTGGAAGGAGTAGATCCAATGCTCTTTCTAAAGTTATGGGTTTTAAGGAAGTAAAGGAGATGAACTACCTGGGTGTAAGAATGGCATTGAGGAGATTGACTGCTGCAGATTTTCAATCTTTGATTGAAAAGGCTTATGATAAATTAAATAGATGGAAAACTGATCTCTTACATTGTTAGGCAAGCTTTTACTCATCAAATCATCTCTATTAACTCTACCTATTTTCATTTCAACTCACTCTTTGGTTCCAATGGGAGTGCTAAATGAATTAGATAAGTTAAGTAGAGATTTCCTTTGGAGGAAACTAGAAAAAAGCAAAGGTCTCCATTATGTTGATTGGGAAACATTATGCAAACAAAGAAGGTGGGGAGGACAAGGTGTTGTATCAGCAGTTTATAAATTTGGTACTTAGAGGGCTAAATTTGCTTGGAATCTTATATCAAATATGGATACTTTGCTGAATAGAACTCTGACTGCAAAATATGGGGAAGGAATATGGAATTCTGAAGGTTCAAATGGGAAATCTACCACTTGGAAAATCATCAATAATGGAGCTAAATTATTGCAGCAAATTTTGAGATGGAAAGTATTAGATGGTAAGAAAGTCAATATAACAAAGGACATCTGGGTACTAGATAGGAGTATTGAGCGCTAGCCAACTTTTGCGGCTGAACTACAAGAAAATCAAGGTACTTTAAATTCTTTTATCCAAAATGGCAGCTGAGACAATTTGAAGTTAAAACAAGTTTTCGGGGAGGAACTTGTTAACTTAACAATGCTATTCCAATACACAGTTCTTCCTGCTGATGAGAGGGAGTTATTGTTCAAGCATTCAGGGAAAACTTTGGCCGGTATGATAATAGATCATAATAGAAGTTATGAAGAAGAAGATAAAAATTGGAAATGGTTAAGTGACTTAAAATTAAGTCCAAGGGTGGAGTTGGTTTGGTGGAGACTTGATCATAAGTCTATTCCTTCTAATGAGTTCTTGATGTATAGAAGGATTATCAACTACAATGGCTGTCCGAGACGATGCGGTAATGTGGAAAATGCAGGACATATAGCAATCAATTATTTATTCCTTCAAAAAGTAATCAAAATGATTAATAGATGGGGTTATAAACTTCCAGTTTTTTCCAGCTTGGACAACTGCTACAAGGAATTGGATTTTATGTCTAAATGTAATCTTTTTATTGGCAAATTATACTGTTCAATGGTATTCCTCACTTGGAAAAGTAGGAATGAGATGATAAATGGAAGCAAAGAGGATAGTGTAAATGTGATAGCAGCAAATGCAGTTCGACTTGCTTCATCTTCAAATGCCTTTAATCTAACTTCGGTCAACTGGGATTCTAATCAGCTTAGGCTATTTTCTTCCACTTGGAATCCCCCTCCAACCGATTGGATTAAACTTAATGTTGATGCAGTCCTTCACAGTTCATACAAATCAGGAGTTGGCGGGATAATAAGAGATAGTAAACGAAGATTTTTATTTGCCTTTGGATTTAAAGGCATTCACTGGGATAGTTTGGTCTTGGAGCTAGAAGTAATACTATCATTGAGAAAGCTGGTTCAAGATTGGATGTATGAGGTGAAAGGAATTATCATAGAAGGAGATAACTTCAATGTAATGAAGTTTGTGCAGGAAATGCTTAACAAAGAGGATTTTAGGAATGACGGCACTATCCAAGGTGATTTTTTCTTTTTGAGAAATTTTAACCAAGTGATTTTTCAATTTGTGAATAGGGATTGCAATAAGTTAGAGGATTGTTGTGCTAACCTTGCTAGTGAATCTGATTTCATTTGGGATAGATTAGATAGTAATAAGGTTCCTCCTATTTTCTTTA